>NW_027477434.1:0-73651 GCF_051020955.1 Megalopta genalis
AAATCAATGCGATGTAGAAGGATGAGCTTCAAATCCATGCGACACGAATCATTTAGCTTCAAATACGTGCGATATAAATGATATAGCTTCAAATGCATGCCAAACAAACGAGTTAGCTTCAAATTCATGCGAAACACATGGTTTAGCTTCATATTCTTACGAAACAAATGGCTTAGCTCTGGATACTTGTGATAAACATGATTTAGCTTCAACTGCATAGGAAACAAACGAGCTAGCTTCAAAACCAAGGGAAACACATAATTTTGCTGCAAATCAATGCGAAATTGAAGGCTTAGATTCAAATCTATGCGAAATATATGAGCTACCTTCAAATACTTGCGATATAAATGAAATAGCTTCAAATGCAGGCAAAACAAACGAATTAGCTTCAAATCCATGCGAAACACAGGATTTAGCTTCAAATCAATGCGAAGTAGAAGGCTTAGCTTCAAAACCATGCGAAACAGATGGGTTAGCTTCAAATAGTTGCGATATAAATGATATAGCTGAAAATGCTGGCGAAACAAACGAGTTAGCTTCAAATCCATGCGAAACAAATGATTTAGCGTCAAATACTTGCGTTATAAATGATATAGCTTCTAATCCATGCGAAACTCACGATTTAGTTTCAAATCAATGCGAACTAGATGTTTTAGATTCAAATCCATGCCAAACAAATAATTTAGATTCAGATACTTGGGATATATGTGATATAGCTTCAAATGCAGACGAAACAAAACGAGTTAATTTCAAAATCCATGCGATACAAATGACTTAGCTTCAACTCAATGCGAAGTAGAAGACTTAGCTTCAAATCCATGCGAAACAAATGATTTTTCTTCAAATCAATACGAAGTAGAAGGCTTAGCTTCAAATACTTGCGAATCAATTGGTTTAGGTTCAAATACTCACGATCTAAATGAAGTAGGTTCAACTGCATGCGAAACAAACGAGTTAGCTTCAAATCCAAGCGAAACACATGACTTAGCTTCAAATCAATGCGAAGTAAAAGGCTTAGCTTCGTATCCGTGCGAAACAAATGATTCAGCTTCAAATAATTCGATATAATTGATTTAGCTTCAAATGCAGACGTAACAAACGAGTTAGCTTCAAATCCATGCGAAACACAGGATTTAGCTTCAAATCAATGCGAAGTAGAAGGCTTAGCTTCAAATCCATGCGAAACAAATGATATTTTTCAAGTCCTTGCGATACAATTGATATAGATTCGTATGCAGGCGAAACAAACGAGTTAGCTTCAAATCCAAGCGAAACACATGATTTAACTTCAAATCAATGCGGAGTAGAAGGCTTAACTTCAAATCAATGCGACACAACTGATTTAGCTTCGAATACTTGCGATATTATTGAAACAGCTTCAAATGCAGACAGCACAATCGAGTTAGATTCAAATCCATCCGAAACGCATGATATAGCTTCAAATTCAAGCGAAACACATGATTTAGCTTCAAATCAATGTAAAGTAGAAGGCTTATCTTCAAATCCATGAGGGACGAAAGATTTAGGTTCAAATACTTGCGAGTATAAGTGATACAGCTTCAAATGCAGGCGAAACAAACGAGTTAGATTCACATCCATGCCAAACACATGATTTAGCTTCGAATACTTGCGATATTATTGAAACAGCTTCAAATGCAGACAGCACAATCGAGTTAGATTCAAATCCATCCGAAACGCATGATATAGCTTCAAATTCAAGCGAAACACATGATTTAGCTTCAAATCAATGTAAAGTAGAAGGCTTATCTTCAAATCCATGAGGGACGAAAGATTTAGGTTCAAATACTTGCGAGTATAAGTGATACAGCTTCAAATGCAGGCGAAACAATCGAGTTAGCTTCAAATCAATGCGAAGTAGAAGGCTTATCTTCAAATCCATTCGAAACAAATGGTTCAGCTTCAAAAACTTGCGATATAAATGAAGTAGATTCAAATACAGTCAACACAAACGAGCTAGCTTCAAATCCCAGCGAAACACAAGATTTGATTTAGTTTCAAATCAATTCCTAGTAGAAGGATTAGTTTCAAATCCATGCAAAACAAATGGTTCAGCTTCAAATACTTGCGATATAAATGAAGTAGCTTCAAATACAGTCAACACAAACGAGCTAGCTTCAAATCCAAGCGAAACACAAGATTTATCTTCATATCAACGCGAAGTAGAAGTCTTAGCTTCAAATCCATGCGACACAACTGATTTAACATAAAATACTTGCGATATAAGTGATATAGCTTCAAATGAAGACGAAACAAACGAGTTAGCTTCAAATCCATGCGAAACAAATGATTTAGCTTCAAATACTTGCGATATAAGTGATAAAGCTTCAAATGCAGACGAATCAAACGAGTTAGCTTCAAATCCATGCGAAACACATGATTTAGCTTCAAATCAATGCGAAATAGAAGGCTTAGATTTAAATACATGAGAACAAATGATTTAGCTTCTAATACTCTCGATATTAGTGATATAGCTTCACTTGCTGACGAAACAAACGAGTTAGCTTCTAGTCCATGGGATGTAGAGGGTTTAGCTTTAAATCCATGCGAAACACATGATTTGGCTTCAAATCAATGCGATGTAGAAGGTTTAGCACCGAATCCATGCGAAACAAATGATTTGGCTTCAAATCACGAAACGAGCGAGATAGCTTCAAATCCATGCGAAACAAATGATTTTTCTCCAAATACTTGCGATACAAGTGATATAGCTTCACATGCAGGCGAAACAAACTAGTTAGATTCAATTCCAAGCGAAACACATGATTAAGCTTCAAATCAATGCTATGTAGATGGTTTAGCTTCAAATCCATGCGAAAAAAATGATTTAGCTTCAGATACTTGCGATAAAATTGATATAGCTTCAAATACAGACGAAACAAACGAGTTAGCTTCAAGTACAAGCGAAAGACATGATTTAGCTACAAATCGATGCGATGCAGAAGGTTTAGCTTCAAATCCATACGAAACAAATCATTTAGCTTCAAATACTTGCGATATATGTGAAATAGATACAAAGGCGGACGAAACGAACGAGTTAGCTTCAAATCAATGCGAAGTAGAAGGCTTAGCTTCAAATCCATGCGAAACACATGACTTAGCTTCAAATCAGTGCGAAGTAAAAGGCTTAGCTTCAAATCCATGCGAATCTAATCGTTCGGCTTCAATTGCTTGAGAAAAACATGATTTAGATTCAAAATCATGCGAAACACATGATTTAGCTTAATATTCACGCGAAACGAATGGTTCAGCTCCAAATACGTGTGATATACATGATTTAGCTTCAAATCAATGCGAAGTAGAAGGCTTAGCTTCAAATTCATGCGAAACGAATGATTTAGGTTAAGATACTTGCGATATAAATGATATATCTTCGAATGCAGGAGAACCGAACGAGTTAGCACCAAATCCATGCGAAACAAATGATTTAGCTTCATATCAATACGACCTAGAAGGCTTAGGTTCAAATCCATGCGGAACAAATGATTTAGCTTCAAATACTTGTGATATACATGATTTAGATTCAAATGCAGGCGAAACAAACGAGTTAGCTTCAAATCCATGCGAAACACATGATTTAGCTTCAAATCAGTGCGAAGTAGAAGGCTTAGCTTCAAATCCATGCAACACAAATGATTTAGATTCAAATAATTGCGATATAAATGATATAGCTTCGAATGCAGGCGAAACGAACGAGTTAGCTTCAAATCCATGCGACACACTAGATTTAGCTTCAAATCAATGCGAAGTAGAAGGCTTGGCTTGAAATCCATGCGAAACAAATGATTTTTCTCCAAATACTTGCGATACAAGTGATATAGCTTCAAATGCAGGCGAAACAAACTAGTTAGATTCAATTCCAAGCGAAACACATGATTAATCTTCAAATCATTGCTATGTAGATGGTTTAGCTTCAAATCCATGCGAAAAAAATGCTTTAGCTTCAGATACTTGCGATAAAATTGATATAGCTTCAAATACAGACGAAACAAATCATTTAGCTTCAAATACTTGCGATATATGTGAAATAGATACAAAGGCGGACGAAACGGACGAGTTAGCTTCAAATCCATGCGATACACTAGATTTAGCTTCAAATCAATTCGATGTAGAAGGATGAGCTTCAAATCCATGCGACACAAATCATTTAGCTTCAAATACGTGCGATATAAATGATATAGCTTCAAATGCAGGCGAAATAAACGAGTTAGCTTCACATCCATGTGAAACACATGATTTAGCTTCAAATTCTTGCGGAACACGTGGTATAGCTTCATATTCTTGCTAAACAAATGGGTTAGCTTCAGATACTTGTGATATAAGTGATATAGCTTCACATGCATGCGAAACAAACGAGTTAGCTTCAAATCCAAGCGAAACACATGATCTAGGATCAAATCAATACGAAGTAGAAGGCTTGGCTTCAAATCCATGCGAAACGTATGATTTATCTTCAAATACTTGCGAATATAAGGGATACTGCTTTAAATGCATGCCAAACAAACGAGTTAGCTTCAAAATCATGCGAAACACATGGTTTAGCTTCATATCCTTACGAAACAAATGGCTTAGCTCTGGATACTTGTGATAAACATGATTTAGCTTCAACTGCATAGGAAACAAACGAGCTAGCTTCAAAACCAAGGGAAACACATAATTTTGCTGCAAATCAATGCGAAATTGAAGGCTTAGATTCAAATCTATGCGAAATATATGAGCTACCTTCAAATACTTGCGATATAAATGAAATAGCTTCAAATGCAGGCAAAACAAACGAATTAGCTTCAAATCCATGCGAAACACAGGATTTAGCTTCAAATCAATGCGAAGTAGAAGGCTTAGCTTCAAAACCATGCGAAACAGATGGGTTAGCTTCAAATAGTTGCGATATAAATGATATAGCTGAAAATGCTGGCGAAACAAACGAGTTAGCTTCAAATCCATGCGAAACAAATGATTTAGCGTCAAATACTTGCGTTATAAATGATATAGCTTCTAATCCATGCGAAACTCACGATTTAGTTTCAAATCAATGCAAACTAGATGTTTTAGATTCAAATCCATGCCAAACAAATAATTTAGATTCAGATACTTGGGATATATGTGATATAGCTTCAAATGCAGACGAAACAAAACGAGTTAATTTCAAAATCCATGCGATACAAATGACTTAGCTTCAACTCAATGCGAAGTAGAAGACTTAGCTTCAAATCCATGCGAAACAAATGATTTTTCTTCAAATCAATACGAAGTAGAAGGCTTAGCTTCAAATACTTGCGAATCAATTGGTTTAGGTTCAAATACTCACGATCTAAATGAAGTAGGTTCAACTGCATGCGAAACAAACGAGTTAGCTTCAAATCCAAGCGAAACACATGACTTAGCTTCAAATCAATGCGAAGTAAAAGGCTTAGCTTCGTATCCGTGCGAAACAAATGATTCAGCTTCAAATAATTCGATATAATTGATTTAGCTTCAAATGCAGACGTAACAAACGAGTTAGCTTCAAATCCATGCGAAACACAGGATTTAGCTTCAAATCAATGCGAAGTAGAAGGCTTAGCTTCAAATCCATGCGAAACAAATGATATTTTTCAAGTCCTTGCGATACAATTGATATAGATTCGTATGCAGGCGAAACAAACGAGTTAGCTTCAAATCCAAGCGAAACACATGATTTAACTTCAAATCAATGCGGAGTAGAAGGCTTAACTTCAAATCAATGCGACACAACTGATTTAGCTTCGAATACTTGCGATATTATTGAAACAGCTTCAAATGCAGACAGCACAATCGAGTTAGATTCAAATCCATCCGAAACGCATGATATAGCTTCAAATTCAAGCGAAACACATGATTTAGCTTCAAATCAATGTAAAGTAGAAGGCTTATCTTCAAATCCATGAGGGACGAAAGATTTAGGTTCAAATACTTGCGAGTATAAGTGATACAGCTTCAAATGCAGGCGAAACAAACGAGTTAGATTCACATCCATGCCAAACACATGATTTAGCTTCAAATTCTTGCGAAACACAAGGTTTAGCTTCAAATTCATGCGATACAAATGGTTTAGCTTCAAATACTTGCGACATAATTGAAACAGCTACAAATGCAGACAAAACAAACGAGTTAGATTCACATCCGGGCGAAACAAATGATTTAGCTTCATATCAAAGCGAAGTAGAAGACATAGCTTCAAATCCATGCAAAACGAATGATTTAGCTTCAAATACTTTCGGTATATATGAAATAGCTTCAAATGCAGGCGAAACAAACGAGTTAGCTTCAAATTCATGCAAAACACATGATTTAGCTTCCAATCAATGCAAATTAGAAGGCTTAGCTTCAAATCCATGCGAAACAGATGGGTTAGCTTCAAATAGTTGCGATATAAATGATATAGCAGAAAATGCAGGCGAAACAAACGAGATAGCTTCAAATCCATGCGAAACAAATGATTTAACGTCAAATACTTGCGTTATAAATGATATAGCTTCTAATCCATGCGAAACTCACGATTTAGCTTCAAATCAATGCGAACTAGATGTTTTAGATTCAAATCCATGCCAAACAAATAATTTAGATTCAGATACTTGGGATATATGTGATATAGCTTCAAATGCAGACGAAACAAAACGAGTTAGCTTCAAAATCCATGCGATACAAATGACTTAGCTTCAACTCAATGCGAAGTAGAAGGCTTAGCTTCAAACCCATGCGAAACAAATGATTTTTCTTCAAATCAATACGAAGTAGAAGGCTTAGCTTCAAATGCTTGCGAATCAAATGGTTTAGCTTCAAATACTCACGATCTAAATGAAGTAGGTTCAACTGCATGCGAAACAAACGAGTTAGCTTCAAATCGAAGCGAAACACATGACTTAGCTTCAAATCAATGCGAAGTAAAAGGCTTAGCTTCGAATCCGTGCGAAACAAATGATTCAGCTTCAAATAATTCGATATAATTGATTTAGCTTCAAATGCAGACGTAACAAACGAGTTAGCTTCAAATCCAAGCGAAACACATGATTTAACTTCAAATCAATGCGATGCAGATGGATTAGCTTCAAATCCATGCGAAACAAATGATTTTTTTCAATTTCTTGCGATACAAGTGATATAGATTCGTATGCAGGCGAAACAATCGAGTTAGCTTCAAATCCAAGCGAAACACATGATTTAGCTTCAATTTCATGCGAAGCAGAAGGCTTAGCTTCAAATCAATGCGAAGTAGAAGGCTTATCTTCAAATCCATTCGAAACAAATGGTTCAGCTTCAAAAACTTGCGATATAAATGAAGTAGATTCAAATACAGTCAACACAAACGAGCTAGCTTCAAATCCCAGCGAAACACAAGATTTGATTTAGTTTCAAATCAATTCCTAGTAGAAGGATTAGTTTCAAATCCATGCAAAACAAATGCTTCAGCTTCAAATACTTGCGATATAAATGAAGTAGCTTCAAATACAGTCAACACAAACGAGCTAGCTTCAAATCCAAGCGAAACACAAGATTTATCTTCATATCAACGCGAAGTAGAAGTCTTAGCTTCAAATCCATGCGACACAACTGATTTAACATAAAATACTTGCGATATAAGTGATATAGCTTCAAATGAAGACGAAACAAACGAGTTAGCTTCAAATCCATGCGAAACAAATGATTTAGCTTCAAATACTTGCGATATAAGTGATAAAGCTTCAAATGCAGACGAATCAAACGAGTTAGCTTCAAATCCATGCGAAACACATGATTTGGCTTCAAATCAATGCGATGTAGAAGGTTTAGCACCGAATCCATGCGAAACAAATGATTTGGCTTCAAATCACGAAACGAGCGAGATAGCTTCAAATCCATGCGAAACAAATGATTTTTCTCCAAATACTTGCGATACAAGTGATATAGCTTCACATGCAGGCGAAACAAACTAGTTAGATTCAATTCCAAGCGAAACACATGATTAAGCTTCAAATCAATGCTATGTAGATGGTTTAGCTTCAAATCCATGCGAAAAAAATGATTTAGCTTCAGATACTTGCGATAAAATTGATATAGCTTCAAATACAGACGAAACAAACGAGTTAGCTTCAAGTACAAGCGAAAGACATGATTTAGCTACAAATCGATGCGATGCAGAAGGTTTAGCTTCAAATCCATACGAAACAAATCATTTAGCTTCAAATACTTGCGATATATGTGAAATAGATACAAAGGCGGACGAAACGAACGAGTTAGCTTCAAATCCATGCGATACACTAGATTTAGCTTCAAATCAATGCGATGTAGAAGGATGAGCTTCAAATCCATGCGACACGAATCATTTAGCTTCAAATACGTGCGATATAAATGATATAGCTTCAAATGCAGGCGAAACAAACGAGTTAGCTTCACATCCATGTGAAACACATGATTTAGATTCAAATTCTTGCGAAACACGTGGTATAGCTTCATATTCTTGCTAAACAAATGGGTTAGCTTCAGATACTTGTGATATAAGTGATATAGCTTCACATGCATGCGAAACAAACGAGTTAGCTTCAAATCCAAGCGAAACACATGATCTAGGATCAAATCAATACGAAGTAGAAGGCTTGGCTTCAAATCCATGCGAAACGTATGATTTATCTTCAAATACTTGCGAAGATAAGGGATATTGCTTCAAATGCATGCGAAACAAACGAGTTAGCTTCAAATTCATGCGCAACACATGGTTTAGCTTCATATTCTTACGAAACAAATGGCTTAGCTTCAGATACTTGTGATATACATGATTTCGTTTCAACAGTATGTGATGAAAACATGACAGTTTCAAATCCAAGCGAAACAGATGATTTAGCTTCTAATCAGTGCGAAGTATAGGGTGTTAGCTTCAAATCCATGCGACAAGAATGATTTATCTCCAAATACTTGCGAATATAAGGGATACTGCTCCAAATGCATGCGAAACAAACGAGTTAGCTTCAAAATCATGCGAAACACATGGTTTAGCTTCATATTCTTACGAAACAAATGGCTTAGCTCTGGATACTTGTGATAAACATGATTTAGCTTCAACTGCATAGGAAACAAACGAGCTAGCTTCAAAACCAAGGGAAACACATAATTTTGCTGCAAATCAATGCGAAATTGAAGGCTTAGCTTCAAATCTATGCGAAATATATGAGCTACCTTCAAATACTTGCGATATAAATGATATAGCTTCGAATGCAGGTGAAACAAACGAGATAGCTTCAAATCCATACGAAACACATGATTTAGCTTCAAATCAATGCGAAGTAGAAGGCGTAGCTTCAAATCCATGCGGAACAAATGATTGAGCTTCAAATACTTGCGATATAAGTGATATAGCTTCAAATTCAGGTGAAACGAACGAGTTAGCTTCAAATCCATGCGAAATACAAGATTTAGCTGCAAATCAATGCGATGTAGAAGGTTTAGCTTCAAATCCAAGCGGCACAAATGATTTAGCTTCAATTACTTGTGATATAAGTAATATAGATTCAACTGCAGGCGAAACAAACGAGTTAGCTTCAAATCCATGCGAAACACATGATTTAGCTTCAAATCAATGCGAAGTGGAAGGCTTAGATTTAAATACATGAGAACAAATGATTTAGCTTCTAATACTCTCGATATTAGTGATATAGCTTCACATGCTGACGAAACAAACGAGTTAGCTTCTAGTCCATGCGATGTAGAAGGTTTAGCTTCAAATGCATGCGAAACAAATGATTTAGCTTCCAATTCATGCGAAACACATGGATTAGCTTCATATTGTTGCGAAACAAATCGTTTAGCTCCAGATACTTGTGATAAACATGATTTAGCTTCAACTGCATGCGAAACAAATGAGTTGGCTTCAAATCCAAGCGAAACACATGACTTGGCTTCAAATCAATGCGATGTAGAAGGTTTAGCACCGAATCCATGCGAAACAAATGATTTGGCTTCAAATCACGAAACGAACGAGATAGCTTCAAATCCATGCGAAACAAATGATTTTTCTCCAAATACTTGCGATACAAGTGATATAGCTTCAAATGCAGGCGAAACAAACTAGTTAGATTCAATTGCAAGCGAAACACATGATTAATCTTCAAATCATTGCTATGTAGATGGTTTAGCTTCAAATCCATGCGAAAAAAATGATTTAGCTTCAGATACTTGCGATAAAATTGATATAGCTTCAAATACAGACGAAACAAATCATTTAGCTTCAAATACTTGCGATATATGTGAAATAGATACAAAGGCGGACGAAACGAACGAGTTAGCTTCAAATCCATGCGATACACTAGATTTAGCTTCAAATCAATTCGATGTAGAAGGATGAGCTTCAAATCCATGCGACACAAATCATTTAGCTTCAAATACGTGCGATATAAATGATATAGCTTCAAATGCAGGCGAAATAAACGAGTTAGCTTCACATCCATGTGAAAGACATGATTTAGCTTCAAATTCTTGCGGAACACGTGGTATAGCTTCATATTCTTGCTAAACAAATGGGTTAGCTTCAGATACTTGTGATATAAGTGATATAGCTTCACATGCATGCGAAACAAACGAGTTAGCTTCAAATCCAAGCGAAACACATGATCTAGGATCAAATCAATACGAAGTAGAAGGCTTGGCTTCAAATCCATGCGAAACGTATGATTTATCTTCAAATACTTGCGAATATAAGGGATACTGCTTTAAATGCATGCCAAACAAACGAGTTAGCTTCAAATTCATGCGAAACACATGGTTTAGCTTCATATTCTTACGAAACAAATGGCTTAGCTTCAGATACTTGTGATATACATGATTTCGTTTCAACAGTATGTGATGAAAACATGACAGTTTCAAATCCAAGCGAAACAGATGATTTAGCTTCTAATCAGTGAGAAGTATAGGGTGTTAGCTTCAAATCCATGCGACACGAATGATTTATCTCCAAATACTTGCGAATATAAGGGATACTGCTCCAAATGCATGCGAAACAAACGAGTTAGCTTCAAAATCATGCGAAACACATGGTTTAGCTTCATATTCTTACGAAACAAATGGCTTAGCTCTGGATACTTGTGATAAACATGATTTAGCTTCAACTGCATAGGAAACAAACGAGCTAGCTTCAAAACCAAGGGAAACACATAATTTTGCTGCAAATCAATGCGAAATTGAAGGCTTAGATTCAAATCTATGCGAAATATATGAGCTACCTTCAAATACTTGCGATATAAATGAAATAGCTTCAAATGCAGGCAAAACAAACGAATTAGCTTCAAATCCATGCGAAACACAGGATTTAGCTTCAAATCAATGCGAAGTAGAAGGCTTAGCTTCAAAACCATGCGAAACAGATGGGTTAGCTTCAAATAGTTGCGATATAAATGATATAGCTGAAAATGCTGGCGAAACAAACGAGTTAGCTTCAAATCCATGCGAAACAAATGATTTAGCGTCAAATACTTGCGTTATAAATGATATAGCTTCTAATCCATGCGAAACTCACGATTTAGTTTCAAATCAATGTGAACTAGATGTTTTAGATTCAAATCCATGCCAAACAAATAATTTAGATTCAGATACTTGGGATATATGTGATATAGCTTCAAATGCAGACGAAACAAAACGAGTTAATTTCAAAATCCATGCGATACAAATGACTTAGCTTCAACTCAATGCGAAGTAGAAGACTTAGCTTCAAATCCATGCGAAACAAATGATATTTTTCAAGTCCTTGCGATACAATTGATATAGATTCGTATGCAGGCGAAACAAACGAGTTAGCTTCAAATCCAAGCGAAACACATGATTTAACTTCAAATCAATGCGGAGTAGAAGGCTTAACTTCAAATCAATGCGACACAACTGATTTAGCTTCGAATACTTGCGATATTATTGAAACAGCTTCAAATGCAGACAACACAATCGAGTTAGATTCAAATCCATCCGAAACGCATGATATAGCTTCAAATTCAAGCGAAACACATGATTTAGCTTCAAATCAATGTAAAGTAGAAGGCTTATCTTCAAATCCATGAGGGACGAAAGATTTAGGTTCAAATACTTGCGAGTATAAGTGATACAGCTTCAAATGCAGGCGAAACAAACGAGTTAGATTCACATCCATGCCAAACACATGATTTAGCTTCAAATTCTTGCGAAACACAAGGTTTAGCTTCAAATTCATGCGATACAAATGGTTTAGCTTCAAATACTTGCGACATAATTGAAACAGCTACAAATGCAGACAAAACAAACGAGTTAGATTCACATCCGGGCGAAACAAATGATTTAGCTTCATATCAAAGCGAAGTAGAAGACTTAGCTTCAAATCCATGCAAAACGAATGATTTAGCTTCAAATACTTTCGGTATATATGAAATAGCTTCAAATGCAGGCGAAACAAACGAGTTAGCTTCAAATTCATGCAAAACACATGATTTAGCTTCCAATCAATGCAAAGTAGAAGGCTTAGCTTCAAATCCATGCGAAACAGATGGGTTAGCTTCAAATAGTTGCGATATAAATGATATAGCTGAAAATGCAGGCGAAACAAACGAGATAGCTTCAAATCCATGCGAAACAAATGATTTAACGTCAAATACTTGCGTTATAAATGATATAGCTTCTAATCCATGCGAAACTCACGATTTAGCTTCAAATCAATGCGAACTAGATGTTTTAGATTCAAATCCATGCCAAACAAATAATTTAGATTCAGATACTTGGGATATATGTGATATAGCTTCAAATGCAGACGAAACAAAACGAGTTAGCTTCAAAATCCATGCGATACAAATGACTTAGCTTCAACTCAATGCGAAGTAGAAGGCTTAGCTTCAAACCCATGCGAAACAAATGATTTTTCTTCAAATCAATACGAAGTAGAAGGCTTAGCTTCAAATGCTTGCGAATCAAATGGTTTAGCTTCAAATACTCACGATCTAAATGAAGTAGGTTCAACTGCATGCGAAACAAACGAGTTAGCTTCAAATCGAAGCGAAACACATGACTTAGCTTCAAATCAATGCGAAGTAAAAGGCTTAGCTTCGAATCCGTGCGAAACAAATGATTCAGCTTCAAATAATTCGATATAATTGATTTAGCTTCAAATGCAGACGTAACAAACGAGTTAGCTTCAAATCCAAGCGAAACACATGATTTAACTTCAAATCAATGCGATGCAGATGGATTAGCTTCAAATCCATGCGAAACAAATGATTTTTTTCAATTTCTTGCGATACAAGTGATATAGATTCGTATGCAGGCGAAACAATCGAGTTAGCTTCAAATCCATGCGAAACACATGATTTAGCTTCAAATCAATGCGAAATAGAAGGCTTAGATTTAAATACATGAGAACAAATGATTTAGCTTCTAATACTCTCGATATTAGTGATATAGCTTCACTTGCTGACGAAACAAACGAGTTAGCTTCTAGTCCATGGGATGTAGAAGGTTTAGCTTTAAATCCATGCGAAACACATGATTTGGCTTCAAATCAATGCGATGTAGAAGGTTTAGCACCGAATCCATGCGAAACAAATGATTTGGCTTCAAATCACGAAACGAGCGAGATAGCTTCAAATCCATGCGAAACAAATGATTTTTCTCCAAATACTTGCGATACAAGTGATATAGCTTCACATGCAGGCGAAACAAACTAGTTAGATTCAATTCCAAGCGAAACACATGATTAAGCTTCAAATCAATGCTATGTAGATGGTTTAGCTTCAAATCCATGCGAAAAAAATGATTTAGCTTCAGATACTTGCGATAAAATTGATATAGCTTCAAATACAGACGAAACAAACGAGTTAGCTTCAAGTACAAGCGAAAGACATGATTTAGCTACAAATCGATGCGATGCAGAAGGTTTAGCTTCAAATCCATACGAAACAAATCATTTAGCTTCAAATACTTGCGATATATGTGAAATAGATACAAAGGCGGACGAAACGAACGAGTTAGCTTCAAATCCATGCGATACACTAGATTTAGCTTCAAATCAATGCGATGTAGAAGGATGAGCTTCAAATCCATGCGACACGAATCATTTAGCTTCAAATACGTGCGATATAAATGATATAGCTTCAAATGCAGGCGAAACAAACGAGTTAGCTTCACATCCATGTGAAACACATGATTTAGATTCAAATTCTTGCGAAACACGTGGTATAGCTTCATATTCTTGCTAAACAAATGGGTTAGCTTCAGATACTTGTGATATAAGTGATATAGCTTCACATGCATGCGAAACAAACGAGTTAGCTTCAAATCCAAGCGAAACACATGATCTAGGATCAAATCAATACGAAGTAGAAGGCTTGGCTTCAAATCCATGCGAAACGTATGATTTATCTTCAAATACTTGCGAAGATAAGGGATATTGCTTCAAATGCATGCGAAACAAACGAGTTAGCTTCAAATTCATGCGCAACACATGGTTTAGCTTCATATTCTTACGAAACAAATGGCTTAGCTTCAGATACTTGTGATATACATGATTTCGTTTCAACAGTATGTGATGAAAACATGACAGTTTCAAATCCAAGCGAAACAGATGATTTAGCTTCTAATCAGTGCGAAGTATAGGGTGTTAGCTTCAAATCCATGCGACAAGAATGATTTATCTCCAAATACTTGCGAATATAAGGGATACTGCTCCAAATGCATGCGAAACAAACGAGTTAGCTTCAAAATCATGCGAAACACATGGTTTAGCTTCATATTCTTACGAAACAAATGGCTTAGCTCTGGATACTTGTGATAAACATGATTTAGCTTCAACTGCATAGGAAACAAACGAGCTAGCTTCAAAACCAAGGGAAACACATAATTTTGCTGCAAATCAATGCGAAATTGAAGGCTTAGCTTCAAATCTATGCGAAATATATGAGCTACCTTCAAATACTTGCGATATAAATGATATAGCTTCGAATGCAGGTGAAACAAACGAGATAGCTTCAAATCCATACGAAACACATGATTTAGCTTCAAATCAATGCGAAGTAGAAGGCGTAGCTTCAAATCCATGCGGAACAAATGATTGAGCTTCAAATACTTGCGATATAAGTGATATAGCTTCAAATTCAGGTGAAACGAACGAGTTAGCTTCAAATCCATGCGAAATACAAGATTTAGCTGCAAATCAATGCGATGTAGAAGGTTTAGCTTCAAATCCAAGCGGCACAAATGATTTAGCTTCAATTACTTGTGATATAAGTAATATAGATTCAACTGCAGGCGAAACAAACGAGTTAGCTTCAAATCCATGCGAAACACATGATTTAGCTTCAAATCAATGCGAAGTGGAAGGCTTAGATTTAAATACATGAGAACAAATGATTTAGCTTCTAATACTCTCGATATTAGTGATATAGCTTCACATGCTGACGAAACAAACGAGTTAGCTTCTAGTCCATGCGATGTAGAAGGTTTAGCTTCAAATGCATGCGAAACAAATGATTTAGCTTCCAATTCATGCGAAACACATGGATTAGCTTCATATTGTTGCGAAACAAATCGTTTAGCTCCAGATACTTGTGATAAACATGATTTAGCTTCAACTGCATGCGAAACAAATGAGTTGGCTTCAAATCCAAGCGAAACACATGACTTGGCTTCAAATCAATGCGATGTAGAAGGTTTAGCACCGAATCCATGCGAAACAAATGATTTGGCTTCAAATCACGAAACGAACGAGATAGCTTCAAATCCATGCGAAACAAATGATTTTTCTCCAAATACTTGCGATACAAGTGATATAGCTTCAAATGCAGGCGAAACAAACTAGTTAGATTCAATTGCAAGCGAAACACATGATTAATCTTCAAATCATTGCTATGTAGATGGTTTAGCTTCAAATCCATGCGAAAAAAATGATTTAGCTTCAGATACTTGCGATAAAATTGATATAGCTTCAAATACAGACGAAACAAATCATTTAGCTTCAAATACTTGCGATATATGTGAAATAGATACAAAGGCGGACGAAACGAACGAGTTAGCTTCAAATCCATGCGATACACTAGATTTAGCTTCAAATCAATTCGATGTAGAAGGATGAGCTTCAAATCCATGCGACACAAATCATTTAGCTTCAAATACGTGCGATATAAATGATATAGCTTCAAATGCAGGCGAAATAAACGAGTTAGCTTCACATCCATGTGAAAGACATGATTTAGCTTCAAATTCTTGCGGAACACGTGGTATAGCTTCATATTCTTGCTAAACAAATGGGTTAGCTTCAGATACTTGTGATATAAGTGATATAGCTTCACATGCATGCGAAACAAACGAGTTAGCTTCAAATCCAAGCGAAACACATGATCTAGGATCAAATCAATACGAAGTAGAAGGCTTGGCTTCAAATCCATGCGAAACGTATGATTTATCTTCAAATACTTGCGAATATAAGGGATACTGCTTTAAATGCATGCCAAACAAACGAGTTAGCTTCAAATTCATGCGAAACACATGGTTTAGCTTCATATTCTTACGAAACAAATGGCTTAGCTTCAGATACTTGTGATATACATGATTTCGTTTCAACAGTATGTGATGAAAACATGACAGTTTCAAATCCAAGCGAAACAGATGATTTAGCTTCTAATCAGTGAGAAGTATAGGGTGTTAGCTTCAAATCCATGCGACACGAATGATTTATCTCCAAATACTTGCGAATATAAGGGATACTGCTCCAAATGCATACGAAACAAACGAGTTAGCTTCAAAATCATGCGAAACACATGGTTTAGCTTCATATTCTTACGAAACAAATGGCTTAGCTCTGGATACTTGTGATAAACATGATTTAGCTTCAACTGCATAGGAAACAAACGAGCTAGCTTCAAAACCAAGGGAAACACATAATTTTGCTGCAAATCAATGCGAAATTGAAGGCTTAGATTCAAATCTATGCGAAATATATGAGCTACCTTCAAATACTTGCGATATAAATGAAATAGCTTCAAATGCAGGCAAAACAAACGAATTAGCTTCAAATCCATGCGAAACACAGGATTTAGCTTCAAATCAATGCGAAGTAGAAGGCTTAGCTTCAAAACCATGCGAAACAGATGGGTTAGCTTCAAATAGTTGCGATATAAATGATATAGCTGAAAATGCTGGCGAAACAAACGAGTTAGCTTCAAATCCATGCGAAACAAATTATTTAGCGTCAAATACTTGCGTTATAAATGATATAGCTTCTAATCCATGCGAAACTCACGATTTAGTTTCAAATCAATGTGAACTAGATGTTTTAGATTCAAATCCATGCCAAACAAATAATTTAGATTCAGATACTTGGGATATATGTGATATAGCTTCAAATGCAGACGAAACAAAACGAGTTAATTTCAAAATCCATGCGATACAAATGACTTAGCTTCAACTCAATGCGAAGTAGAAGACTTAGCTTCAAATCCATGCGAAACAAATGATATTTTTCAAGTCCTTGCGATACAATTGATATAGATTCGTATGCAGGCGAAACAAACGAGTTAGCTTCAAATCCAAGCGAAACACATGATTTAACTTCAAATCAATGCGGAGTAGAAGGCTTAACTTCAAATCAATGCGACACAACTGATTTAGCTTCGAATACTTGCGATATTATTGAAACAGCTTCAAATGCAGACAACACAATCGAGTTAGATTCAAATCCATCCGAAACGCATGATATAGCTTCAAATTCAAGCGAAACACATGATTTAGCTTCAAATCAATGTAAAGTAGAAGGCTTATCTTCAAATCCATGAGGGACGAAAGATTTAGGTTCAAATACTTGCGAGTATAAGTGATACAGCTTCAAATGCAGGCGAAACAAACGAGTTAGATTCACATCCATGCCAAACACATGATTTAGCTTCAAATTCTTGCGAAACACAAGGTTTAGCTTCAAATTCATGCGATACAAATGGTTTAGCTTCAAATACTTGCGACATAATTGAAACAGCTACAAATGCAGACAAAACAAACGAGTTAGATTCACATCCGGGCGAAACAAATGATTTAGCTTCATATCAAAGCGAAGTAGAAGACTTAGCTTCAAATCCATGCAAAACGAATGATTTAGCTTCAAATACTTTCGGTATATATGAAATAGCTTCAAATGCAGGCGAAACAAACGAGTTAGCTTCAAATTCATGCAAAACACATGATTTAGCTTCCAATCAATGCAAAGTAGAAGGCTTAGCTTCAAATCCATGCGAAACGAATGATTTAGGTTAAGATACTTGCGATATAAATGATATATATTCGAATGCAGGAGAACCGAACGAGTTAGCACCAAATCCATGCGAAACAAATGATTTAGCTTCATATCAATACGACCTAGAAGGCTTAGGTTCAAATCCATGCGGAACAAATGATTTAGCTTCAAATACTTGTGATATACATGATTTAGCTTCAAATGCAGGCGAAACAAACGAGTTAGCTTCAAATCCATGCGAAACACATGATTTAGCTTCAAATCAGTGCGAAGTAGAAGGCTTAGCTTCAAATCCATGCAACACAAATGATTTAGATTCAAATAATTGCGATATAAATGATATAGCTTCGAATGCAGGCGAAACGAACGAGTTAGCTTCAAATCCATGCGATACACTAGATTTAGCTTCAAATCAATGCGAAGTAGAAGGCTTGGCTTGAAATCCATGCGAAACAAATGATTTTTCTCCAAATACTTGCGATACAAGTGATATAGCTTCAAATGCAGGCGAAACAATCTAGTTAGATTCAATTCCAAGCGAAACACATGATTAATCTTCAAATCATTGCTATGTAGATGGTTTAGCTTCAAATCCATGCGATAAAAATGATTTAGCTTCAGATACTTGCGATAAAATTGATATAGCTTCAAATACAGACGAAACAAACGAGTTAGCTTCAAGTACAAGCGAAAGACATGATTTAGCTACAAATCGATGCAATGCAGAAGGTTTAGCTTCAAATCCATACGAAACAAATCATTTAGCTTCAAATACTTGCGATATATGTGAAATAGATACAAAGGCGGACGAAACGAACGAGTTAGCTTCAAATCCATGCGATACACTAGATTTAGCTTCAAATCAATGCGATGTAGAAGGATGAGCTTCAAATCCATGCGACACGAATCATTTAGCTTCAAATACGTGCGATATAAATGATATAGCTTCAAATGCAGGCGAAACAAACGAGTTAGCTTCACATCCATGTGAAACACATGATTTAGATTCAAATTCTTGCGAAACACGTGGTATAGCTTCATATTCTTGCTAAACAAATGGGTTAGCTTCAGATACTTGTGATATAAGTGATATAGCTTCACATGCATGCGAAACAACCGAGTTAGCTTCAAATCCAAGCGAAACACATGATCTAGGATCAAATCAATACGAAGTAGAAGGCTTGGCTTCAAATCCATGCGAAACGTATGATTTATCTTCAAATACTTGCGAACATAAGGGATATTGCTTCAAATGCATGCGAAACAAACGAGTTAGCTTCAAATTCATGCGAAACACATGGTTTAGCTTCATATTCTTACGAAACAAATGGCATAGCTTCAGATACTTGTGATATACATGATTTCGTTTCAACAGTATGTGATGAAAACATGACAGTTTCAAATCCAAGCGAAACAGATGATTTAGCTTCTAATCAGTGCGAAGTATAGGGTGTTAGCTTCAAATCCATGCGACAAGAATGATTTATCTCCAAATACTTGCGAATATAAGGGATACTGCTCCAAATGCATGCGAAACAAACGAGTTAGCTTCAAAATCATGCGAAACACATGGTTTAGCTTCATATTCTTACGAAACAAATGGCTTAGATCTCGATACTTGTGATAAACATGATTTAGCTTCAACTGCATAGGAAACAAACGGGCTAGCTTCAAAACCAAGGGAAACACATAATTTTGCTGCAAATCAATGCGAAATTGAAGGCTTAGCTTCAAATCTATGCGAAATATATGAGCTACCTTCAAATACTTGCGATATAAATGATATAGCTTCGAATGCAGGTGAAACAAACGAGATAGCTTCAAATCCATACGAAACACATGATTTAGCTTCAAATCAATGCGAAGTAGAAGGCGTAGCTTCAAATCCATGCGGAACAAATGATTGAGCTTCAAATACTTGCGATATAAGTAATATAGATTCAACTGCAGGCGAAACAAACGAGTTAGCTTCAAATCCATGCGAAACACATGATTTAGCTTCAAATCAATGCGAAGTGGAAGGCTTAGATTTAAATACATGAGAACAAATGATTTAGCTTCTAATACTCTCGATATTAGTGATATAGCTTCACATGCTGACGAAACAAACGAGTTAGCTTCTAGTCCATGCGATGTAGAAGGTTTAGCTTCAAATCCATGCGAAACAAATGATTTAGCTTCAAATTCATGCGAAACACATGGATTAGCTTCATATTGTTGCGAAACAAATCGTTTAGCTCCAGATACTTGTGATAAACATGATTTAGCTTCAACTGCATGCGAAACAAATGAGTTGGCTTCAAATCCAAGCGAAACACATGACTTGGCTTCAAATCAATGCGATGTAGAAGGTTTAGCACCGAATCCATGCGAAACAAATGATTTGGCTTCAAATCACGAAACGAACGAGATAGCTTCAAATCCATGCGAAACAAATGATTTTTCTCCAAATACTTGCGATACAAGTGATATAGCTTCACATGCAGGCGAAACAAACTAGTTAGATTCAATTCCAAGCGAAACACATGATTAAGCTTCAAATCAATGCTATGTAGATGGTTTAGCTTCAAATCCATGCGAAAAAAATGATTTAGCTTCAGATACTTGCGATAAAATTGATATAGCTTCAAATACAGACGAAACAAACGAGTTAGCTTCAAGTACAAGCGAAAGACATGATTTAGCTACAAATCGATGCGATGCAGAAGGTTTAGCTTCAAATCCATACGAAACAAATCATTTAGCTTCAAATACTTGCGATATATGTGAAATAGATACAAAGGCGGACGAAACGAACGAGTTAGCTTCAAATCCATGCGATACACTAGATTTAGCTTCAAATCAATGCGATGTAGAAGGATGAGCTTCAAATCCATGCGACACGAATCATTTAGCTTCAAATACGTGCGATATAAATGATATAGCTTCAAATGCAGGCGAAACAAACGAGTTAGCTTCACATCCATGTGAAACACATGATTTAGATTCAAATTCTTGCGAAACACGTGGTATAGCTTCATATTCTTGCTAAACAAATGGGTTAGCTTCAGATACTTGTGATATAAGTGATATAGCTTCACATGCATGCGAAACAAACGAGTTAGCTTCAAATCCAAGCGAAACACATGATCTAGGATCAAATCAATACGAAGTAGAAGGCTTGGCTTCAAATCCATGCGAAACGTATGATTTATCTTCAAATACTTGCGAAGATAAGGGATATTGCTTCAAATGCATGCGAAACAAACGAGTTAGCTTCAAATTCATGCGCAACACATGGTTTAGCTTCATATTCTTACGAAACAAATGGCTTAGCTTCAGATACTTGTGATATACATGATTTCGTTTCAACAGTATGTGATGAAAACATGACAGTTTCAAATCCAAGCGAAACAGATGATTTAGCTTCTAATCAGTGCGAAGTATAGGGTGTTAGCTTCAAATCCATGCGACAAGAATGATTTATCTCCAAATACTTGCGAATATAAGGGATACTGCTCCAAATGCATGCGAAACAAACGAGTTAGCTTCAAAATCATGCGAAACACATGGTTTAGCTTCAAAATCATGCGAAACACATGGTTTAGCTTCATATTCTTACGAAACAAATGGCTTAGCTCTGGATACTTGTGATAAACATGATTTAGCTTCAACTGCATAGGAAACAAACGAGCTAGCTTCAAAACCAAGGGAAACACATAATTTTGCTGCAAATCAATGCGAAATTGAAGGCTTAGCTTCAAATCTATGCGAAATATATGAGCTACCTTCAAATACTTGCGATATAAATGATATAGCTTCGAATGCAGGTGAAACAAACGAGATAGCTTCAAATCCATACGAAACACATGATTTAGCTTCAAATCAATGCGAAGTAGAAGGCGTAGCTTCAAATCCATGCGGAACAAATGATTGAGCTTCAAATACTTGCGATATAAGTGATATAGCTTCAAATTCAGGTGAAACGAACGAGTTAGCTTCAAATCCATGCGAAATACAAGATTTAGCTGCAAATCAATGCGATGTAGAAGGTTTAGCTTCAAATCCAAGCGGCACAAATGATTTAGCTTCAATTACTTGTGATATAAGTAATATAGATTCAACTGCAGGCGAAACAAACGAGTTAGCTTCAAATCCATGCGAAACACATGATTTAGCTTCAAATCAATGCGAAGTGGAAGGCTTAGATTTAAATACATGAGAACAAATGATTTAGCTTCTAATACTCTCGATATTAGTGATATAGCTTCACATGCTGACGAAACAAACGAGTTAGCTTCTAGTCCATGCGATGTAGAAGGTTTAGCTTCAAATGCATGCGAAACAAATGATTTAGCTTCCAATTCATGCGAAACACATGGATTAGCTTCATATTGTTGCGAAACAAATCGTTTAGCTCCAGATACTTGTGATAAACATGATTTAGCTTCAACTGCATGCGAAACAAATGAGTTGGCTTCAAATCCAAGCGAAACACATGACTTGGCTTCAAATCAATGCGATGTAGAAGGTTTAGCACCGAATCCATGCGAAACAAATGATTTGGCTTCAAATCACGAAACGAACGAGATAGCTTCAAATCCATGCGAAACAAATGATTTTTCTCCAAATACTTGCGATACAAGTGATATAGCTTCAAATGCAGGCGAAACAAACTAGTTAGATTCAATTGCAAGCGAAACACATGATTAATCTTCAAATCATTGCTATGTAGATGGTTTAGCTTCAAATCCATGCGAAAAAAATGATTTAGCTTCAGATACTTGCGATAAAATTGATATAGCTTCAAATACAGACGAAACAAATCATTTAGCTTCAAATACTTGCGATATATGTGAAATAGATACAAAGGCGGACGAAACGAACGAGTTAGCTTCAAATCCATGCGATACACTAGATTTAGCTTCAAATCAATTCGATGTAGAAGGATGAGCTTCAAATCCATGCGACACAAATCATTTAGCTTCAAATACGTGCGATATAAATGATATAGCTTCAAATGAAGGCGAAATAAACGAGTTAGCTTCACATCCATGTGAAAGACATGATTTAGCTTCAAATTCTTGCGGAACACGTGGTATAGCTTCATATTCTTGCTAAACAAATGGGTTAGCTTCAGATACTTGTGATATAAGTGATATAGCTTCACATGCATGCGAAACAAACGAGTTAGCTTCAAATCCAAGCGAAACACATGATCTAGGATCAAATCAATACGAAGTAGAAGGCTTGGCTTCAAATCCATGCGAAACGTATGATTTATCTTCAAATACTTGCGAATATAAGGGATACTGCTTTAAATGCATGCCAAACAAACGAGTTAGCTTCAAATTCATGCGAAACACATGGTTTAGCTTCATATTCTTACGAAACAAATGGCTTAGCTTCAGATACTTGTGATATACATGATTTCGTTTCAACAGTATGTGATGAAAACATGACAGTTTCAAATCCAAGCGAAACAGATGATTTAGCTTCTAATCAGTGAGAAGTATAGGGTGTTAGCTTCAAATCCATGCGACACGAATGATTTATCTCCAAATACTTGCGAATATAAGGGATACTGCTCCAAATGCATGCGAAACAAACGAGTTAGCTTCAAAATCATGCGAAACACATGGTTTAGCTTCATATTCTTACGAAACAAATGGCTTAGCTCTGGATACTTGTGATAAACATGATTTAGCTTCAACTGCATAGGAAACAAACGAGCTAGCTTCAAAACCAAGGGAAACACATAATTTTGCTGCAAATCAATGCGAAATTGAAGGCTTAGATTCAAATCTATGCGAAATATATGAGCTACCTTCAAATACTTGCGATATAAATGAAATAGCTTCAAATGCAGGCAAAACAAACGAATTAGCTTCAAATCCATGCGAAACACAGGATTTAGCTTCAAATCAATGCGAAGTAGAAGGCTTAGCTTCAAAACCATGCGAAACAGATGGGTTAGCTTCAAATAGTTGCGATATAAATGATATAGCTGAAAATGCTGGCGAAACAAACGAGTTAGCTTCAAATCCATGCGAAACAAATGATTTAGCGTCAAATACTTGCGTTATAAATGATATAGCTTCTAATCCATGCGAAACTCACGATTTAGTTTCAAATCAATGTGAACTAGATGTTTTAGATTCAAATCCATGCCAAACAAATAATTTAGATTCAGATACTTGGGATATATGTGATATAGCTTCAAATGCAGACGAAACAAAACGAGTTAATTTCAAAATCCATGCGATACAAATGACTTAGCTTCAACTCAATGCGAAGTAGAAGACTTAGCTTCAAATCCATGCGAAACAAATGATATTTTTCAAGTCCTTGCGATACAATTGATATAGATTCGTATGCAGGCGAAACAAACGAGTTAGCTTCAAATCCAAGCGAAACACATGATTTAACTTCAAATCAATGCGGAGTAGAAGGCTTAACTTCAAATCAATGCGACACAACTGATTTAGCTTCGAATACTTGCGATATTATTGAAACAGCTTCAAATGCAGACAACACAATCGAGTTAGATTCAAATCCATCCGAAACGCATGATATAGCTTCAAATTCAAGCGAAACACATGATTTAGCTTCAAATCAATGTAAAGTAGAAGGCTTATCTTCAAATCCATGAGGGACGAAAGATTTAGGTTCAAATACTTGCGAGTATAAGTGATACAGCTTCAAATGCAGGCGAAACAAACGAGTTAGATTCACATCCATGCCAAACACATGATTTAGCTTCAAATTCTTGCGAAACACAAGGTTTAGCTTCAAATTCATGCGATACAAATGGTTTAGCTTCAAATACTTGCGACATAATTGAAACAGCTACAAATGCAGACAAAACAAACGAGTTAGATTCACATCCGGGCGAAACAAATGATTTAGCTTCATATCAAAGCGAAGTAGAAGACTTAGCTTCAAATCCATGCAAAACGAATGATTTAGCTTCAAATACTTTCGGTATATATGAAATAGCTTCAAATGCAGGCGAAACAAACGAGTTAGCTTCAAATTCATGCAAAACACATGATTTAGCTTCCAATCAATGCAAAGTAGAAGGCTTAGCTTCAAATCCATGCGAAACAGATGGGTTAGCTTCAAATAGTTGCGATATAAATGATATAGCTGAAAATGCAGGCGAAACAAACGAGATAGCTTCAAATCCATGCGAAACAAATGATTTAACGTCAAATACTTGCGTTATAAATGATATAGCTTCTAATCCATGCGAAACTCACGATTTAGCTTCAAATCAATGCGAACTAGATGTTTTAGATTCAAATCCATGCCAAACAAATAATTTAGATTCAGATACTTGGGATATATGTGATATAGCTTCAAATGCAGACGAAACAAAACGAGTTAGCTTCAAAATCCATGCGATACAAATGACTTAGCTTCAACTCAATGCGAAGTAGAAGGCTTAGCTTCAAACCCATGCGAAACAAATGATTTTTCTTCAAATCAATACGAAGTAGAAGGCTTAGCTTCAAATGCTTGCGAATCAAATGGTTTAGCTTCAAATACTCACGATCTAAATGAAGTAGGTTCAACTGCATGCGAAACAAACGAGTTAGCTTCAAATCGAAGCGAAACACATGACTTAGCTTCAAATCAATGCGAAGTAAAAGGCTTAGCTTCGAATCCGTGCGAAACAAATGATTCAGCTTCAAATAATTCGATATAATTGATTTAGCTTCAAATGCAGACGTAACAAACGAGTTAGCTTCAAATCCAAGCGAAACACATGATTTAACTTCAAATCAATGCGATGCAGATGGATTAGCTTCAAATCCATGCGAAACAAATGATTTTTTTCAATTTCTTGCGATACAAGTGATATAGATTCGTATGCAGGCGAAACAATCGAGTTAGCTTCAAATCCAAGCGAAACACATGATTTAGCTTCAATTTCATGCGAAGCAGAAGGCTTAGCTTCAAATCCATGCGAAACGAATGGTTTAGCTTCAAATACTTGCGAATTTAAGTGATATAGCTTCTTAATGCAGGCGAAACAATCGAGTTAGCTTCAAATCAATGCGAAGTAGAAGGCTTATCTTCAAATCCATTCGAAACAAATGGTTCAGCTTCAAAAACTTGCGATATAAATGAAGTAGATTCAAATACAGTCAACACAAACGAGCTAGCTTCAAATCCAAGCGAAACACAAGATTTGATTTAGTTTCAAATCAATTCCTAGTAGAAGGATTAGTTTCAAATCCATGCAAAACAAATGGTTCAGCTTCAAATACTTGCGATATAAATGAAGTAGCTTCAAATACAGTCAACACAAACGAGCTAGCTTCAAATCCAAGCGAAACACAAGATTTATCTTCATATCAACGCGAAGTAGAAGTCTTAGCTTCAAATCCATGCGACACAACTGATTTAACATAAAATACTTGCGATATAAGTGATATAGCTTCAAATGAAGACGAAACAAACGAGTTAGCTTCAAATCCATGCGAAACAAATGATTTAGCTTCAAATACTTGCGATATAAGTGATAAAGCTTCAAATGCAGACGAATCAAACGAGTTAGCTTCAAATCCATGCGAAACACATGATTTAGCTTCAAATCAATGCGAAATAGAAGGCTTAGATTTAAATACATGAGAACAAATGATTTAGCTTCTAATACTCTCGATATTAGTGATATAGCTTCACTTGCTGACGAAACAAACGAGTTAGCTTCTAGTCCATGGGATGTAGAAGGTTTAGCTTTAAATCCATGCGAAACACATGATTTGGCTTCAAATCAATGCGATGTAGAAGGTTTAGCACCGAATCCATGCGAAACAAATGATTTGGCTTCAAATCACGAAACGAGCGAGATAGCTTCAAATCCATGCGAAACAAATGATTTTTCTCCAAATACTTGCGATACAAGTGATATAGCTTCACATGCAGGCGAAACAAACTAGTTAGATACAATTCCAAGCTAAACACATGATTAAGCTTCAAATCAATGCTATGTAGATGGTTTAGCTTCAAATCCATGCGAAAAAAATGATTTAGCTTCAGATACTTGCGATAAAATTGATATAGCTTCAAATACAGACGAAACAAACGAGTTAGCTTCAAGTACAAGCGAAAGACATGATTTAGCTACAAATCGATGCGATGCAGAAGGTTTAGCTTCAAATCCATACGAAACAAATCATTTAGCTTCAAATACTTGCGATATATGTGAAATAGATACAAAGGCGGACGAAACGAACGAGTTAGCTTCAAATCAATGCGAAGTAGAAGGCTTAGCTTCAAATCCATGCGAAACACATGACTTAGCTTCAAATCAGTGCGAAGTAAAAGGCTTAGCTTCAAATCCATGCGAATCTAATCGTTCGGCTTCAATTGCTTGAGAAAAACATGATTTAGATTCAAAATCATGCGAAACACATGATTTAGCTTAATATTCACGCGAAACGAATGGTTCAGCTCCAAATACTTGTGATATACATGATTTAGCTTCAAATCAATGCGAAATAGAAGGCTTAGATTTAAATACATGAGAACAAATGATTTAGCTTCTAATACTCTCGATATTAGTGATATAGCTTCACTTGCTGACGAAACAAACGAGTTAGCTTCTAGTCCATGGGATGTAGAAGGTTTAGCTTTAAATCCATGCGAAACACATGATTTGGCTTCAAATCAATGCGATGTAGAAGGTTTAGCACCGAATCCATGCGAAACAAATGATTTGGCTTCAAATCACGAAACGAGCGAGATAGCTTCAAATCCATGCGAAACAAATGATTTTTCTCCAAATACTTGCGATACAAGTGATATAGCTTCACATGCAGGCGAAACAAACTAGTTAGATACAATTCCAAGCTAAACACATGATTAAGCTTCAAATCAATGCTATGTAGATGGTTTAGCTTCAAATCCATGCGAAAAAAATGATTTAGCTTCAGATACTTGCGATAAAATTGATATAGCTTCAAATACAGACGAAACAAACGAGTTAGCTTCAAGTACAAGCGAAAGACATGATTTAGCTACAAATCGATGCGATGCAGAAGGTTTAGCTTCAAATCCATACGAAACAAATCATTTAGCTTCAAATACTTGCGATATATGTGAAATAGATACAAAGGCGGACGAAACGAACGAGTTAGCTTCAAATCAATGCGAAGTAGAAGGCTTAGCTTCAAATCCATGCGAAACACATGACTTAGCTTCAAATCAGTGCGAAGTAAAAGGCTTAGCTTCAAATCCATGCGAATCTAATCGTTCGGCTTCAATTGCTTGAGAAAAACATGATTTAGATTCAAAATCATGCGAAACACATGATTTAGCTTAATATTCACGCGAAACGAATGGTTCAGCTCCAAATACTTGTGATATACATGATTTAGCTTCAAATCAATGCGAAGTAGAAGGCTTAGCTTCAAATTCATGCGAAACGAATGATTTAGGTTAAGATACTTGCGATATAAATGATATATATTCGAATGCAGGAGAACCGAACGAGTTAGCACCAAATCCATGCGAAACAAATGATTTAGCTTCATATCAATACGACCTAGAAGGCTTAGGTTCAAATCCATGCGGAACAAATGATTTAGCTTCAAATACTTGTGATATACATGATTTAGCTTCAAATGCAGGCGAAACAAACGAGTTAGCTTCAAATCCATGCGAAACACATGATTTAGCTTCAAATCAGTGCGAAGTAGAAGGCTTAGCTTCAAATCCATGCAACACAAATGATTTAGATTCAAATAATTGCGATATAAATGATATAGCTTCGAATGCAGGCGAAACGAACGAGTTAGCTTCAAATCCATGCGATACACTAGATTTAGCTTCAAATCAATGCGAAGTAGAAGGCTTGGCTTGAAATCCATGCGAAACAAATGATTTTTCTCCAAATACTTGCGATACAAGTGATATAGCTTCAAATGCAGGCGAAACAATCTAGTTAGATTCAATTCCAAGCGAAACACATGATTAATCTTCAAATCATTGCTATGTAGATGGTTTAGCTTCAAATCCATGCGATAAAAATGATTTAGCTTCAGATACTTGCGATAAAATTGATATAGCTTCAAATACAGACGAAACAAACGAGTTAGCTTCAAGTACAAGCGAAAGACATGATTTAGCTACAAATCGATGCAATGCAGAAGGTTTAGCTTCAAATCCATACGAAACAAATCATTTAGCTTCAAATACTTGCGATATATGTGAAATAGATACAAAGGCGGACGAAACGAACGAGTTAGCTTCAAATCCATGCGATACACTAGATTTAGCTTCAAATCAATGCGATGTAGAAGGATGAGCTTCAAATCCATGCGACACGAATCATTTAGCTTCAAATACGTGCGATATAAATGATATAGCTTCAAATGCAGGCGAAACAAACGAGTTAGCTTCACATCCATGTGAAACACATGATTTAGATTCAAATTCTTGCGAAACACGTGGTATAGCTTCATATTCTTGCTAAACAAATGGGTTAGCTTCAGATACTTGTGATATAAGTGATATAGCTTCACATGCATGCGAAACAACCGAGTTAGCTTCAAATCCAAGCGAAACACATGATCTAGGATCAAATCAATACGAAGTAGAAGGCTTGGCTTCAAATCCATGCGAAACGTATGATTTATCTTCAAATACTTGCGAACATAAGGGATATTGCTTCAAATGCATGCGAAACAAACGAGTTAGCTTCAAATTCATGCGAAACACATGGTTTAGCTTCATATTCTTACGAAACAAATGGCTTAGCTTCAGATACTTGTGATATACATGATTTCGTTTCAACAGTATGTGATGAAAACATGACAGTTTCAAATCCAAGCGAAACAGATGATTTAGCTTCTAATCAGTGCGAAGTATAGGGTGTTAGCTTCAAATCCATGCGACAAGAATGATTTATCTCCAAATACTTGCGAATATAAGGGATACTGCTCCAAATGCATGCGAAACAAACGAGTTAGCTTCAAAATCATGCGAAACACATGGTTTAGCTTCATATTCTTACGAAACAAATGGCTTAGCTCTGGATACTTGTGATAAACATGATTTAGCTTCAACTGCATAGGAAACAAACGGGCTAGCTTCAAAACCAAGGGAAACACATAATTTTGCTGCAAATCAATGCGAAATTGAAGGCTTAGCTTCAAATCTATGCGAAATATATGAGCTACCTTCAAATACTTGCGATATAAATGATATAGCTTCGAATGCAGGTGAAACAAACGAGATAGCTTCAAATCCATACGAAACACATGATTTAGCTTCAAATCAATGCGAAGTAGAAGGCGTAGCTTCAAATCCATGCGGAACAAATGATTGAGCTTCAAATACTTGCGATATAAGTAATATAGATTCAACTGCAGGCGAAACAAACGAGTTAGCTTCAAATCCATGCGAAACACATGATTTAGCTTCAAATCAATGCGAAGTGGAAGGCTTAGATTTAAATACATGAGAACAAATGATTTAGCTTCTAATACTCTCGATATTAGTGATATAGCTTCACATGCTGACGAAACAAACGAGTTAGCTTCTAGTCCATGCGATGTAGAAGGTTTAGCTTCAAATCCATGCGAAACAAATGATTTAGCTTCAAATTCATGCGAAACACATGGATTAGCTTCATATTGTTGCGAAACAAATCGTTTAGCTCCAGATACTTGTGATAAACATGATTTAGCTTCAACTGCATGCGAAACAAATGAGTTGGCTTCAAATCCAAGCGAAACACATGACTTGGCTTCAAATCAATGCGATGTAGAAGGTTTAGCACCGAATCCATGCGAAACAAATGATTTGGCTTCAAATCACGAAACGAACGAGATAGCTTCAAATCCATGCGAAACAAATGATTTTTCTCCAAATACTTGCGATACAAGTGATATAGCTTCAAATGCAGGCGAAACAAACTAGTTAGATTCAATTCCAAGCGAAACACATGATTAATCTTCAAATCATTGCTATGTAGATGGTTTAGCTTCAAATCCATGCGAAAAAAATGATTTAGCTTCAGATACTTGCGATAAAATTGATATAGCTTCAAATACAGACGAAACAAATCATTTAGCTTCAAATACTTGCGATATATGTGAAATAGATACAAAGGCGGACGAAACGAACGAGTTAGCTTCAAATCCATGCGATACACTAGATTTAGCTTCAAATCAATTCGATGTAGAAGGATGAGCTTCAAATCCATGCGACACAAATCATTTAGCTTCAAATACGTGCGATATAAATGATATAGCTTCAAATGCAGGCGAAATAAACGAGTTAGCTTCACATCCATTTGAAACACATGATTTAGCTTCAAATTCTTGCGGAACACGTGGTATAGCTTCATATTCTTGCTAAACAAATGGGTTAGCTTCAGATACTTGTGATATAAGTGATATAGCTTCACATGCATGCGAAACAAACGAGTTAGCTTCAAATCCAAGCGAAACACATGATCTAGGATCAAATCAATACGAAGTAGAAGGCTTGGCTTCAAATCCATGCGAAACGTATGATTTATCTTCAAATACTTGCGAATATAAGGGATACTGCTTTAAATGCATGCCAAACAAACGAGTTAGCTTCAAATTCATGCGAAACACATGGTTTAGCTTCATATTCTTACGAAACAAATGGCTTAGCTTCAGATACTTGTGATATACATGATTTCGTTTCAACAGTATGTGATGAAAACATGACAGTTTCAAATCCAAGCGAAACAGATGATTTAGCTTCTAATCAGTGAGAAGTATAGGGTGTTAGCTTCAAATCCATGCGACACGAATGATTTATCTCCAAATACTTGCGAATATAAGGGATACTGCTCCAAATGCATGCGAAACAAACGAGTTAGCTTCAAAATCATGCGAAACACATGGTTTAGCTTCATATTCTTACGAAACAAATGTCTTAGCTCTGGATACTTGTGATAAACATGATTTAGCTTCAACTGCATAGGAAACAAACGAGCTAGCTTCAAAACCAAGGGAAACACATAATTTTGCTGCAAATCAATGCGAAATTGAAGGCTTAGATTCAAATCTATGCGAAATATATGAGCTACCTTCAAATACTTGCGATATAAATGAAATAGCTTCAAATGCAGGCAAAACAAACGAATTAGCTTCAAATCCATGCGAAACACAGGATTTAGCTTCAAATCAATGCGAAGTAGAAGGCTTAGCTTCAAAACCATGCGAAACAGATGGGTTAGCTTCAAATAGTTGCGATATAAATGAAGTAGCTTCAAATACAGTCAGCACAAACGAGCTAGCTTCAAATCCAAGCGAAACACAAGATTTATCTTCATATCAATGCGAAGTAGAAGTCTTAGCTTCAAATCCATGCGACACAACTGATTTAACATAAAATACTTGCGATATAAGTGATATAGCTTCAAATGAAGACGAAACAAACGAGTTAGCTTCAAATCCATGCGAAACAAATGATTTAGCTTCAAATACTTGCGATATAAGTGATAAAGCTTCAAATGCAGACGAATCAAACGAGTTAGCTTCAAATCCATGCGAAACACATGATTTAGCTTCAAATCAATGCGAAATAGAAGGCTTAGATTTAAATACATGAGAACAAATGATTTAGCTTCTAATACTCTCGATATTAGTGATATAGCTTCACTTGCTGACGAAACAAACGAGTTAGCTTCTAGTCCATGGGATGTAGAAGGTTTAGCTTCAAATCCATGCGAAACACATGATTTAGCCGCAAATCAATGCGATGTAGAAGGTTTATCTTCAAATCCATGCGAAACAAATGGTTTAGCTTCAAATGAATGCGAAGTAGGAGGCTTAGCTTCAATTCCATGCAAAACAAATGGTTTAGCTACAAACACTTGTGATATACATTATTTAGCTACAACTGCATGCGAAACGAACGAGTCAGCTTCAAATCCATGCGAAACACATGATTTAGCTTCAAATCAATGCGATGTAGAAGGTTTAGCTTCAAATCCAAGCGAAACACATGATTTAGCTTCAAATACTTGCGATATAAGTGATCTAGCTTCAAATACAGGCGAAACAAACGAGTTAGCTTCATCTCCATGCGAAACACATGATTCAGCTGCAAATCAATGCGATGTAGAAGGTTTAGCTTCAAATCCATGCGTTACACAAGATTTAGCTTCAAATCAATGCCATGTAGAAGGTTCAGCTTGAAATCCATGCGACACATGTGATTTAGCTTCAAATTCTTGCGATATAAGTGATATAGTTTCTAGAGCTGGATGAACAAACGAGGCATCTTCAATTCCATGCGAAACAAATGATTTAGCTTCAAATCAATGCGAAGTTGAAGGCTTAGCTTCAAATCCATGCGAAACAAATAATTTAGCATCAGATACTTGCGATATAAGTGATATAGCTTCAAATGTAGGGGAAACAAACGAGTTAGCTTCAAATCTATGCAAAACACATGATTAAGCTTCAAATCAATGCTATGTAGAAGGTTTAGCTTCAAATCCAAGCTAAACAAATGATTTAGCTTCAGATACTTGCGATATAAGTGATATAGCCTCAAATGCAGACAAAACAAACGAGTTAGCTTGAAATCTAAGCGAAAGAAATGATTTTGCTTAAAATCGATGCGATGTAGATGGCTTAGCTTCAAATGCTAGCGAAACACATGATTTAGCTTCAAATCAATGCGATGTAGAAGGTTTAGCTTCAAATCAATAAGAGGTAGAAGGTTTAGCTTCAAACCAATAGAATTTAGAAGGTTTAGCTTCAAACCAATAGAATTTAGAAGGTTTAGCTTCAAATCAATGCGATGTAGAAGGTTTAGCTTCAAATCCATACGAAAAACATGATTTAGCTTCAAACCAATGCGATGTAGAAGGTTTAGCATCAAATCCTTGCGAAACAAATGATTTAGCTTCAAACACTTGGGATTTAAGTGATATAGCTTCAAATGCAGACGAATCAAACGAGTTAGCATCGAAATCCATGCGATACACGTGATTTAGCATCGAAACAATGCGAAGTAGAAGGCTAAGCTTCAAATTAAGGCAAAAAAAATGGTTTAGCTTCAGATACTTGCGATATCAGTGATATAGCTTCAAATGCAGGAGGAACGAACGAGATAGCTTCAAGTTCATGCAAAACACACGATTAAGTTTCAAATCAATGATATGTAGAAGGTTTAGCTTAAGAAACAATGCGACACAAATGATTTAGCTTCAGATACTTGCGATATGAGTGATATAGCTTCAAATGCAGACGAAGCAAACGAGTTAGCTTCAAATCCACGCGAAACACATGATATAGCTGCAAATCAATGCGATGTAGAAGGTTTAGCTTCGAATCCACGCGAAACAAATGACATGGCTTCAAACACTTGGGATATAAGTGGTATAGCTTCAAATGCAGACGAATAAAAGCTTCAAAATCCATGCGATACACATGATATAGCTTCACATCAATGCGAAGTAGAAGGATTAGCTTCAAATCTGTGCGGAACAAACGATTGAACTTCAAACACTTCGGATATAGGTGATATAGCTTCAGCTGCATGCGAAACAAACGAGTTAGCTTCAAATCCATGCGAAACACATGATTATGCTTCAAATCAATGCGAAGTAGAATGCTTACCTTCAATTCCATCCGAATCAAAAGGTTTAGATTCAAATACTTGTGATATACATGATTTCGTTTCAACTCTATGTGAAACAAACGTGTTAGCTTCAAATCCAAGCAAAACACATGATTTAGATTCAAATCAATGCGATCTAGAAGGCTTAGCTTCAAATCCATGCAAACACGTGATTTAGCTTCCAATCAATGCGAAGTAAAAGGCTTAGATTCAAAGCCAAGCGAATCAAATGGTTTAGCTTCAAATACTTGTGATATTCATGATTTAGTATCAACTGGATTCGAAACAAACGAGACAGCTTCAAATCCATGCGAAACACATGATTTAGCTTATAATCACTGCGAAGTAGATGGCTTAGCTTTAAATCCATGCGAAAAACATGATTTGTGTTCAAATCAATACGATGTAGTAGAATTATCTTCAAATCCATTCGAAACAATTGATTTAAATCAAATACTTGCGATTTAAGTGTTTTAGATTCAAATGCAGGCGAATCAAATGAGTTAACTTCAAATCCATGCAAAAGAAATGATTAAGCTAACAATCCCTGCGATATAAATGAAGTTGGTTCAAAAGCAGTCAAAACAAACGATTAGTTTCAAATCCATGCGAAACACATGAATGTAATGCGAAGTAGAAGGCTTAGAAGGCTTCAAATCCATACGACACAACTGATTCAGCATCAAATACTTGCGATATAAATGATATAGCTTCAAATGCAGGCGACACAAACGAGTTAGCTTCAAATCCATGCCAAACACATGATTTGGCTTCAAATCAAAGCGAAAAACATGATTTGGCTTCAAATCAAAGCGAAATAGAAGGCTTAGCTTCAAATCCATGCGACTCAAATGGTTTAGCTTCAAACCAGTGCGAAGTAGAAGGCTTAGATTTAAATCCATTCGAAACACATTATTTAGCTTCAAATCAACGCGAAACACATGGTATAGCTCCGTATTCTTGCGAAACAAATGCGTTAGATTTAGATACTTGTGAAAAACATGATATAGAATCAACTGCATGCGAAACAAACGTGTAGAGCTTCAAATCCATGCGGAACACATGATTATGCTTTAAATCAATGCAAACTAGAAGGCTTAACTTCAAATCCATGCGAAACACATGATTTAGCTTCAAATCAATGCGAAATAGAAGGCTTAGATTTAAATACATGAGAACAAATGATTTAGCTTCTAATACTCTCGATATTAGTGATATAGCTTCACTTGCTGACGAAACAAACGAGTTAGCTTCTAGTCCATGGGATGTAGAAGGTTTAGCTTTAAATCCATGCGAAACACATGATTTGGCTTCAAATCAATGCGATGTAGAAGGTTTAGCACCGAATCCATGCGAAACAAATGATTTGGCTTCAAATCACGAAACGAGCGAGATAGCTTCAAATCCATGCGAAACAAATGATTTTTCTCCAAATACTTGCGATACAAGTGATATAGCTTCACATGCAGGCGAAACAAACTAGTTAGATTCAATTCCAAGCGAAACACATGATTAAGCTTCAAATCAATGCTATGTAGATGGTTTAGCTTCAAATCCATGCGAAAAAAATGATTTAGCTTCAGATACTTGCGATAAAATTGATATAGCTTCAAATACAGACGAAACAAACGAGTTAGCTTCAAGTACAAGCGAAAGACATGATTTAGCTACAAATCGATGCGATGCAGAAGGTTTAGCTTCAAATCCATACGAAACAAATCATTTAGCTTCAAATACTTGCGATATATGTGAAATAGATACAAAGGCGGACGAAACGAACGAGTTAGCTTCAAATCAATGCGAAGTAGAAGGCTTAGCTTCAAATCCATGCGAAACACATGACTTAGCTTCAAATCAGTGCGAAGTAAAAGGCTTAGCTTCAAATCCATGCGAATCTAATCGTTCGGCTTCAATTGCTTGAGAAAAACATGATTTAGATTCAAAATCATGCGAAACACATGATTTAGCTTAATATTCACGCGAAACGAATGGTTCAGCTCCAAATACTTGTGATATACATGATTTAGCTTCAAATCAATGCGAAGTAGAAGGCTTAGCTTCAAATTCATGCGAAACGAATGATTTAGGTTAAGATACTTGCGATATAAATGATATATCTTCGAATGCAGGAGAACCGAACGAGTTAGCACCAAATCCATGCGAAACAAATGATTTAGCTTCATATCAATGCGACCTAGAAGGCTTAGGTTCAAACCCATGCGGAACAAATGATTTAGCTTCAAATACTTGTGATATACATGATTTAGCTTCAAATGCTGGCGAAACAAACGAGTTAGCTTCAAATCCATGCGAAACACATGATTTAGCTTCAAATCAGTGCGAAGTAGAAGGCTTAGCTTCAAATCCATGCAACACAAATGATTTAGATTCAAATAATTGCGATATAAATGATATAGCTTCGAATGCAGGCGAAACGAACGAGTTAGCTTCAAATCCATGCGATACACTAGATTTAGCTTCAAATCAATGCGATGTAGAAGGATGAGCTTCAAATCCATGCGACACAAATCATTTAGCTTCAAATACGTGCGATATAAATGATATAGGTTCAAATGCATGCGAAACAAACGAGTTAGCTTCACATCCATGTGAAACACATGATTTAGCTTCAAATTTTTGCGAAACACGTGGTATAGCTTCATATTCTTGCTAAACAAATGGGTTAGCTTCAGATACTTGTGATATAAGTGATATAGCTTCACATGCATGCGAAACAAACGAGTTAGCTTCAAATCCAAGCGAAACACATGATCTAGGATCAAATCAATACGAAGTAGAAGGCTTGGCTTCAAATCCATGCGAAACGTATGATTTATCTTCAAATACTTGCGAACATAAGGGATATTGCTTCAAATGCATGCGAAACAAACGAGTTAGCTTCAAATTCATGCGAAACACATGGTTTAGCTTCATATTCTTACGAAACAAACGGCTTAGCTTCAGATACTTGTGATATACATGATTTCGTTTCAACAGTATGTGAAGAAAACATGACAGTTTCAAATCCAAGCGAAACAGATGATTTAGCTTCTAATCAGTGCGAAGTATAGGGTGTTAGCTTCAAATCCATGCGACAAGAATGATTTATCTCCAAATACTTGCGAATATAAGGGATACTGCTCCAAATGCATGCGAAACAAACGAGTTAGCTTCAAAATCATGCGAAACACATGGTTTAGCTTCATATTCTTACGAAACAAATGGCTTAGCTGCCGATACTTGTGATAAACATGATTTAGCTTCAACTGCATAGGAAACAAACGAGCTAGCTTCAAAACCAAGGGAAACACATAATTTTGCTGCAAATCAATACGAAGTAGAAGGCTTAGCTTCAAATACTTGCGAATCAACTGGTTTAGGTTCAAATACTCACGATCTAAATGAAGTAGGTTCAACTGCATGCGAAACAAACGAGTTAGCTTCAAATCCAAGCGAAACACATGACTTAGCTTCAAATCAATGCGAAGTAAAAGGCTTAGCTTCGAATCCGTGCGAAACAAATGATTCAGCTTCAAATAATTCGATATAATTGATTTAGCTTCAAATGCAGACGTAACAAACGAGTTAGCTTCAAATCCATGCGAAACACAGGATTTAGCTTCAAATCAATGCGAAGTAGAAGGCTTAGCTTCAAATCCATGCGAAACAAATGATATTTTTCAAGTCCTTGCGATACAATTGATATAGATTCGTATGCAGGCGAAAAAAACGAGTTAGCTTCAAATCCAAGCGAAACACATGATTTAACTTCAAATCAATGCGGAGTAGAAGGCTTAACTTCAAATCAATGCGACACAACTGATTTAGCTTCGAATACTTGCGATATTATTGAAACAGCTTCAAATGCAGACAACACAATCGAGTTAGATTCAAATCCATCCGAAACGCATGACATAGCTTCAAATTCAAGCGAAACACATGATTTAGCTTCAAATCAATGTAAAGTAGAAGGCTTATCTTCAAATCCATGAGGGACGAAAGATTTAGGTTCAAATACTTGCGAGTATAAGTGATACAGCTTCAAATGCAGGCGAAACAAACGAGTTAGATTCACATCCATGCCAAACACATGATTTAGCTTCAAATTCTTGCGAAACACAATGTTTAGCTTCAAATTCATGCGATACAAATGGTTTAGCTTCAAATACTTGCGACATAATTGAAACAGCTACAAATGCAGACAAAACAAACGAGTTAGATTCACATCCGGGCGAAACAAATGATTTAAATTCATATCAAAGCGAAGTAGAAGACTTAGCTTCAAATCCATGCAAAACGAATGATTTAGCTTCAAATACTTTCGGTATATATGAAATAGCTTCAAATGCAGGCGAAACAAACGAGTTAGCTTCAAATTCATGCAAAACACATGATTTAGCTTCCAATCAATGCAAAGTAGAAGGCTTAGCTTCAAATCCATGCGAAACAGATGGGTTAGCTTCAAATAGTTGCGATATAAATGATATAGCTGAAAATGCAGGCGAAACAAACGAGTTAGCTTCAAATCCATGCGAAACAAATGATTTAGCGTCAAATACTTGCGTTATAAATGATATAGCTTCTAATCCATGCGAAACTCACGATTTAGCTTCAAATCAATGCGAACTAGATGTTTTAGATTCAAATCCATGCCAAACAAATAATTTAAATTCAGATACTTGGGATATATGTGATATAGCTTCAAATGCAGACGAAACAAAACGAGTTAGCTTCAAAATCCATGCGATACAAATGACTTAGCTTCAACTCAATGCGAAGTAGAAGGCTTAGCTTCAAATCCATGCGAAACAAATGATTTTTCTTCAAATCAATACGAAGTAGAAGGCTTAGCTTCAAATGCTTGCGAATCAAATGGTTTAGCTTCAAATACTCACGATCTAAATGAAGTAGGTTCAACTGCATGCGAAACAAACGAGTTAGCTTCAAATCCAAGCGAAACACATGACTTAGCTTCAAATCAATGCGAAGTAAAAGGCTTAGCTTCGAATCCGTGCGAAACAAATGATTCAGCTTCAAATAATTCGATATAATTGATTTAGCTTCAAATGCAGACGTAACAAACGAGTTAGCTTCAAATCCAATCGAAACACATGATTTAACTTCAAATCAATGCGATGCAGATGGATTAGCTTCAAATCCATGCGAAACAAATGATTTTTTCAATTTCTTGCGATACAAGTGATATAGATTCGTATGCAGGCGAAACAATCGAGTTAGCTTCAAATTCAAGCGAAACACATGATTTAGCTTCAATTTCATGCGAAGCAGAAGGCTTAGCTTCAAATCCATGCGAAACGAATGGTTTAGCTTCAAATACTTGCGAATTTAAGTGATATAGCTTCTTAATGCAGGCGAAACAATCGAGTTAGCTTCAAATCAATGCGAAGTAGAAGGCTTATCTTCAAATCCATTCGAAACAAATGGTTCAGCTTCAAAAACTTGCGATATAAATGAAGTAGATTCAAATACAGTCAACACAAACGAGCTAGCTTCAAATCCAAGCGAAACACAAGATTTGATTTAGTTTCAAATCAATTCCTAGTAGAAGGATTAGTTTCAAATGCATGCAAAACAAATGGTTCAGCTTCAAATACTTGCGATATAAATGAAGTAGCTTCAAATACAGTCAACACAAACGAGCTAGCTTCAAATCCAAGCGAAACACAAGATTTATCTTCATATCAACGCGAAGTAGAAGTCTTAGCTTCAAATCCATGCGACACAACTGATGTAGCTTCGAATACTTGAGATATTATTGAAACAGCTTCAAATGCAGACGACACAATCGAGTTAGCATCAAATCCATGCAAAACGAATGATATTGCTTCAAATTCAAGCGAAACACATGATTAAGCTTCAAATCAATGCTATGTAGAAGGTTCAGCTTCAAATCCAAGCGAAAGAAATGATTCAGCTTGAAATCGATGCGATAGAGATGGCTTAGCATCAAAGGCAAGCGAAACACATGATTTAGCTTCAAATCAATGCGATGTAGAAGGTTTAGCTTCAAATCAATAAGAGGTAGAAGGTTTAGCTTCAAATCAATAGAATGTAGAAGGTTTAGCTTCAAATCAATGCGATGTAGAAGGTTTAGCTTCAAATCCATGCGAAACACATGATTTAGCTTCAAATCAATGCGATGTAGAAGGTTTAGTTTCAAATCCATGCGATACACATGATTTAGCTTCAAATCAATGCGATGTAGTAGGTTCAGCTTCAAATCCATGCGACACAATTGATTTAGCATCAGATACTTGCGATATAAATGATATAGCTTCAAATGCAGGGGAAACAAATGAGTTAGCTTCAAATTCAAGAGAAACACATGATTTAACTTCAAATCAATGCGAAGGAGAAGTCTTAGCATCAAATTCATGCGAAACAAATGATTTACCTTCAAATACTTGCGATAAACATGATTTAGCTTCAACTGCGTGCGAATCAAACGACTTAGCTTCAAATCCAAGGGAAACACATGGTTTAACTTCAAATTAATGCGAAGTAGTAGGCTTAGCTTCAAAACAATGCGAAACAAATGTTTTGGGTTCAGATACTTGCGGTTTAAATGAAATAGCTTCAAATGCAGGCGAAACAAACGAGTTAGCTTCAAGACCATGCGAAACACATGATTCAGCTTCAAATCAATGCAAAGTAGTAGACTTAGCTTCAAATCAATGCGAAACAAATGGTTTAGCTTCAAATACTTGTGATAAACATGATTTAGTTTCAACTGCATACGAATCGATCGAGTTCGCTTCAAATTCAAGAGAAACACATGAATTAACTTCAAATCAATGCGAAGTAGTAGGCTTAGCTTCAAATCAATGCGAAACAAATGAATTACCTTCAAATACCTGCGGTTTAAATGAAATAGCTTCAAATGCAGGCGAAACAAACGAGTTAGCTTCACATCCATGCGAAGCATATGAGTTAGCTTCAAATCGATGCGAAGAAGAAGGCTTAGCTTCAAATCCATGTGAAAGAAATGGTTTAGCTTCAAATACTTCTGATAAACACGATTTAGAGTCAATTGCATGCGAATGGAACGAGTTAGCTTCAAATCCCAGGGAAACACATGATTTAACTTCAAATCAATGCGAAGTAGGAGGCTTAGGTTCAAATCAATGCGAAACAAATAGTTTGGATTCAGATTCTTGTGATCAAAATGATTTAGCTTCAACTGCATGCGAATCAAACGAGTTAGCTTCAAATTCAAGAGAAACACATGATTTAACTTCAAATCAATGCGAAGGAGAAGTCTTAGCATCAAATTCATGCGAAACAAATGATTTACCTTCAAATACTTGCGATAAACATGATTTAGCTTCAACTGCGTGCGAATCAAACGAATTAGCTTCAAATCCAAGGGAAACACATGGTTTAACTTCAAATCAATGCGAAGTAGTAGGCTTAGCTTCAAAACAATGCGAAACAAATGTTTTGGGTTCAGATACTTGTGATCAAAATGATTTAGCTTCAACTGCATGCGAATCAAACGACTTAGCTTCAAATTCAAGAGAAACACATGAATTAACTTCAAATCAATGCGAAGTAGTAGGCTTAGCTTCAAATCCATGTGAAACAAATGATTTACCTTCAAAAATCTGCGGTTTAAATGAAATAGCTTCAAATGCAGGCGAAACAAACGAGTTAGCTTCAAATCCATGCGAAGCACATGAGTTAGCTTCAAATCAATGCGAAGTAGAAGGCTTAGATTCAAATCCATGTGAAACAAATGGTTTAGCTTCAAATACTTCTGATAAACACGATTTAGAGTCAATTGCATGCGAATGGAACGAGTTAGCTTCAAATCCCAGGGAAACACATGATTTAACTTCAAATCAATGCGAAGTAGGAGGCTTAGGTTCAAATCAATGCGAAACAAATAGTTTGGATTCAGATACTTGTGATCAAAATGATTTAGCTTCAACTGCATGCGAATCAAACGAGTTAGCTTCAAATTCAAGAGAAACACATGATTTAACTTCAAATCAATGCGAAGGAGAAGTCTTAGCATCAGATTCATGCGAAACAAATGATTTACCTTCAAATACTTGCGATAAACATGATTTAGCTTCAACTGCGTGCGAATCAAACGAATTAGCTTCAAATCCAAGGGAAACACATGGTTTAACTTCAAATCAATGCGAAGTAGTAGGCTTAGCTTCAAAACAATGCGAAACAAATGTTTTGGGTTCAGATACTTGTGAACAAAATGATTTAGCTACAACTGCATGCGAATCAAACGAGTTAGCTTCAAATTCAAGAGAAACACATGATTTAACTTCAAATCAATGCGAAGTAGGAGGCTTAGCTTCAAATCCATGTGAAACAAATGATTTACCTTCAAAAATCTGCGGTTTAAATGAAATAGCTTCAAATGCAGGCGAAACAAACGAGTTAGCTTCAAATCAATGCGAAGTAGAAGGCTTAGCTTCAAATCCATGTGAAACCAATGGTTTAACTTCAAATACTTCTGATAAACACGATTTAGAGTCAATTGCATGCGAATCAAACGAGTTAGCTTCAAATCCCAGGAAAACACATGATTTAACTTCAAATCAATGCGAAGTAGGAGGCTTAGCTCCAAATCCATGCGAAACAAATGATTTACCTTCAAATATCTGCGGTTTAAATGAAATAGCTTCAAATGCAGGCGAAACAAACGAGTTAGCTTCAAATCCATGCGAAGCACATGAGTTAGCTTCAAATCAATGCGAAGTAGAAGGCTTAGCTTCAAATCCATGTGAAACAAATGGTTTAACTTCAAATACTTCTGATAAACACGATTTAGAGTCAATTGCATGCGAATGGAACGAGTTAGCTTCAAATCCCAGGGAAACACATGATTTAACTTCAAATCAATGCGAAGTAGGAGACTTAGCTTCAAATCTGTGCGAAACAAATGGTTTGGATTCAGATATTTGTGATCAAAATGATTTAGCTTCAAATGCATGCGAATCAAACGACTTAGCTTCAAATTCAAGGGAAACACATGATTTAACTTCAAATCAATGCAAAGTAGTAGACTTAGCTTCAAATCAATGCGAAACAAATGGTTTAGCTTCAAATACTTGTTATAAACATGATTTAGTTTCAACTGCAAACGAATCGAACGAGTTCGCTTCAAATTCAAGAGAAACACATGAATTAAATTCAAATCAATGCGAAGTAGTAGGCTTAGCTTCAAATCAATGCGAAACAAATGAATTACCTTCAAATATCTGCGGTTTAAATGAAATAGCTTCAAATGCAGGCGAAACAAACGAGTTAGCTTCAAATCCATGCGAAGCACATGAGTTAGCTTCAAATCAATGCGAAGTAGAAGGCTTAGCTTCAAATCCATGTGAAACAAATGAATTTCCTTCAAATACCTGCGGTTTAAATGAAATAGCTTCAAATGCAAGCGAAACAAACGAGTTAGCTTCAAATCCATGCGAAGCACATGATTTAGCATCAAATCAATATGAAGTAGAAGGCTTAACTTCAAATCCATGCGAAACAAATGGTTTAGCTTCAAATACTTGTGATAAACACGATTTAGAGTCAACTGCATGCGAATGGAACGAGTTAGCTTCAAATCCCAGGGAAACACATGATTTAACTTCAAATCAATGCGAAGTAGGAGGCTTAGCTTCAAATCAATGCGAAACAAATAGTTTGGATTCTGATACTTGTGATCAAAATGATTTAGCTTCAACTGCATGTGAATCAAACGAGTTAGCTTCAAATTCAAGAGAAACACATGATTTAACTTCAAATCAATGCGAAGGAGAAGTCTTAGCATCAAATTCATGCGAAACAAATGATTTACCTTCAAATACTTGCGATAAACATGATTTAGCTTCAACTGCGTGCGAATCAAACGACTTAGCTTCAAATCCAAGGGAAACACATGGTTTAACTTCAAATTAATGCGAAGTAGTAGGCTTAGCTTCAAAACAATGCGAAACAAATGTTTTGGGTTCAGATACTTGCGGTTTAAATGAAATAGCTTCAAATGCAGGCGAAACAAACGAGTTAGCTTCAAGACCATGCGAAACACATGATTCAGCTTCAAATCAATGCAAAGTAGTAGACTTAGCTTCAAATCAATGCGAAACAAATGGTTTACCTTCAAATACTTGCGATAAACATGATTTAGCTTCAACTGCGTGCGAATCAAACGACTTAGCTTCAAATCCAAGGGAAACACATGGTTTAACTTCAAATTAATGCGAAGTAGTAGGCTTAGCTTCAAATCAATGCGAAACAAATGAATTACCTTCAAATACCTGCGGTTTAAATGAAATAGCTTCAAATGCAGGCGAAACAAACGAGTTAGCTTCACATCCATGCGAAGCATATGAGTTAGCTTCAAATCAATGCGAAGAAGAAGGCTTAGCTTCAAATCCATGTGAAAGAAGTGGTTTAGCTTCAAATACTTCTGATAAACACGATTTAGAGTCAATTGCATGCGAATGGAACGAGTTGGCTTCAAATCCCAGGGAAACACATGATTTAACTTCAAATCAATGCGAAGTAGGAGGCTTAGGTTCAAATCAATGCGAAACAAATAGTTTGGATTCAGATTCTTGTGATCAAAATGATTTAGCTTCAACTGCATGCGAATCAAACGAGTTAGCTTCAAATTCAAGAGAAACACATGATTTAACTTCAAATCAATGCGAAGGAGAAGTCTTAGCATCAAATTCATGCGAAACAAATGATTTACCTTCAAATACTTGCGATAAACATGATTTAGCTTCAACTGCGTGCGAATCAAACGAATTAGCTTCAAATCCAAGGGAAACACATGGTTTAATTTCAAATCAATGCGAAGTAGTAGGCTTAGCTTCAAAACAATGCGAAACAAATGTTTTGGGTTCAGATACTTGTGATCAAAATGATTTAGCTTCAACTGCATGCGAATCAAACGACTTAGCTTCAAATTCAAGAGAAACACATGAATTAACTTCAAATCAATGCGAAGTAGTAGGCTTAGCTTCAAATCCATGTGAAACAAATGATTTACCTTCAAAAATCTGCGGTTTAAATGAAATAGCTTCAAATGCAGGCGAAACAAACGAGTTAGCTTCAAATCAATGCGAAGTAGAAGGCTTAGCTTCAAATCCATGTGAAACCAATGGTTTAACTTCAAATACTTCTGATAAACACGATTTAGAGTCAATTGCATGCGAATCAAACGAGTTAGCTTCAAATCCCAGGAAAACACATGATTTAACTTCAAATCAATGCGAAGTAGGAGGCTTAGCTCCAAATCCATGCGAAACAAATGATTTACCTTCAAATATCTGCGGTTTAAATGAAATAGCTTCAAATGCAGGCGAAACAAACGAGTTAGCTTCAAATCCATGCGAAGCACATGAGTTAGCTTCAAATCAATGCGAAGTAGAAGGCTTAGCTTCAAATCCATGTGAAACAAATGGTTTAACTTCAAATACTTCTGATAAACACGATTTAGAGTCAATTGCATGCGAATGGAACGAGTTAGCTTCAAATCCCAGGGAAACACATGATTTAACTTCAAATCAATGCGAAGTAGGAGACTTAGCTTCAAATCTGTGCGAAACAAATGGTTTGGATTCAGATATTTGTGATCAAAATGATTTAGCTTCAAATGCATGCGAATCAAACGACTTAGCTTCAAATTCAAGGGAAACACATGATTTAACTTCAAATCAATGCAAAGTAGTAGACTTAGCTTCAAATCAATGCGAAACAAATGGTTTAGCTTCAAATACTTGTTATAAACATGATTTAGTTTCAACTGCATACGAATCGAACGAGTTCGCTTCAAATTCAAGAGAAACACATGAATTAAATTCAAATCAATGCGAAGTAGTAGGCTTAGCTTCAAATCAATGCGAAACAAATGAATTACCTTCAAATATCTGCGGTTTAAATGAAATAGCTTCAAATGCAGGCGAAACAAACGAGTTAGCTTCAAATCCATGCGAAGCACGTGAGTTAGCTTCAAATCAATGCGAAGTAGAAGGCTTAGCTTCAAATCCATGTGAAACAAATGAATTTCCTTCAAATACCTGCGGTTTAAATGAAATAGCTTCAAATGCAAGCGAAACAAACGAGTTAGCTTCAAATCCATGCGAAGCACATGATTTAGCATCAAATCAATATGAAGTAGAAGGCTTAACTTCAAATCCATGCGAAACAAATGGTTTAGCTTCAAATACTTGTGATAAACACGATTTAGAGTCAACTGCATGCGAATGGAACGAGTTAGCTTCAAATCCCAGGGAAACACATGATTTAACTTCAAATCAATGCGAAGTAGGAGGCTTAGCTTCAAATCAATGCGAAACAAATAGTTTGGATTCTGATACTTGTGATCAAAATGATTTAGCTTCAACTGCATGCGAATCAAACGAGTTAGCTTCAAATTCAAGAGAAACACATGATTTAACTTCAAATCAATGCGAAGGAGAAGTCTTAGCATCAAATTCATGCGAAACAAATGATTTACCTTCAAATACTTGCGATAAACATGATTTAGCTTCAACTGCGTGCGAATCAAACGACTTAGCTTCAAATCCAAGGGAAACACATGGTTTAACTTCAAATTAATGCGAAGTAGTAGGCTTAGCTTCAAAACAATGCGAAACAAATGTTTTGGGTTCAGATACTTGCGGTTTAAATGAAATAGCTTCAAATGCAGGCGAAACAAACGAGTTAGCTTCAAGACCATGCGAAACACATGATTCAGCTTCAAATCAATGCAAAGTAGTAGACTTAGCTTCAAATCAATGCGAAACAAATGGTTTAGCTTCAAATACTTGTGATAAACATGATTTAGTTTCAACTGCATACGAATCGATCGAGTTCGCTTCAAATTCAAGAGAAACACATGAATTAACTTCAAATCAATGCGAAGTAGTAGGCTTAGCTTCAAATCAATGCGAAACAAATGAATTACCTTCAAATACCTGCGGTTTAAATGAAATAGCTTCAAATGCAGGCGAAACAAACGAGTTAGCTTCACATCCATGCGAAGCATATGAGTTAGCTTCAAATCAATGCGAAGAAGAAGGCTTAGCTTCAAATCCATGTGAAAGAAATGGTTTAGCTTCAAATACTTCTGATAAACACGATTTAGAGTCAATTGCATGCGAATGGAACGAGTTAGCTTCAAATCCCAGGGAAACACATGATTTAACTTCAAATCAATGCGAAGTAGGAGGCTTAGGTTCAAATCAATGCGAAACAAATAGTTTGGATTCAGATACTTGTGATCAAAATGATTTAGCTTCAACTGCATGCGAATCAAACGAGTTAGCTTCAAATTCAAGAGAAACACATGATTTAACTTCAAATCAATGCGAAGGAGAAGTCTTAGCATCAAATTCATGCGAAACAAATGATTTACCTTCAAATACTTGCGATAAACATGATTTAGCTTCAACTGCGTGCGAATCAAACGAATTAGCTTCAAATCCAAGGGAAACACATGGTTTAACTTCAAATCAATGCGAAGTAGTAGGCTTAGCTTCAAAACAATGCGAAACAAATGTTTTGGGTTCAGATACTTGTGAACAAAATGATTTAGCTACAACTGCATGCGAATCAAACGAGTTAGCTTCAAATTCAAGAGAAACACATGATTTAACTTCAAATCAATGCGAAGTAGGAGGCTTAGCTTCAAATCCATGTGAAACAAATGATTTACCTTCAAAAATCTGCGGTTTAAATGAAATAGCTTCAAATGCAGGCGAAACAAACGAGTTAGCTTCAAATCAATGCGAAGTAGAAGGCTTAGCTTCAAATCCATGTGAAACCAATGGTTTAACTTCAAATACTTCTGATAAACACGATTTAGAGTCAATTGCATGCGAATCAAACGAGTTAGCTTCAAATCCCAGGAAAACACATGATTTAACTTCAAATCAATGCGAAGTAGGAGGCTTAGCTCCAAATCCATGCGAAACAAATGATTTACCTTCAAATATCTGCGGTTTAAATGAAATAGCTTCAAATGCAGGCGAAACAAACGAGTTAGCTTCAAATCCATGCGAAGCACATGAGTTAGCTTCAAATCAATGCGAAGTAGAAGGCTTAGCTTCAAATCCATGTGAAACAAATGGTTTAACTTCAAATACTTCTGATAAACACGATTTAGAGTCAATTGCATGCGAATGGAACGAGTTAGCTTCAAATCCCAGGGAAACACATGATTTAACTTCAAATCAATGCGAAGTAGGAGACTTAGCTTCAAATCTGTGCGAAACAAATGGTTTGGATTCAGATATTTGTGATCAAAATGATTTAGCTTCAAATGCATGCGAATCAAACGACTTAGCTTCAAATTCAAGGGAAACACATGATTTAACTTCAAATCAATGCAAAGTAGTAGACTTAGCTTCAAATCAATGCGAAACAAATGGTTTAGCTTCAAATACTTGTTATAAACATGATTTAGTTTCAACTGCATACGAATCGAACGAGTTCGCTTCAAATTCAAGAGAAACACATGAATTAAATTCAAATCAATGCGAAGTAGTAGGCTTAGCTTCAAATCAATGCGAAACAAATGAATTAACTTCAAATATCTGCGGTTTAAATGAAATAGCTTCAAATGCAGGCGAAACAAACGAGTTAGCTTCAAATCCATGCGAAGCACATGAGTTAGCTTCAAATCAATGCGAAGTAGAAGGCTTAGCTTCAAATCCATGTGAAACAAATGAATTTCCTTCAAATACCTGCGGTTTAAATGAAATAGCTTCAAATGCAAGCGAAACAAACGAGTTAGCTTCAAATCCATGCGAAGCACATGATTTAGCATCAAATCAATATGAAGTAGAAGGCTTAACTTCAAATCCATGCGAAACAAATGGTTTAGCTTCAAATACTTGTGATAAACACGATTTAGAGTCAACTGCATGCGAATGGAACGAGTTAGCTTCAAATCCCAGGGAAACACATGATTTAACTTCAAATCAATGCGAAGTAGGAGGCTTAGCTTCAAATCAATGCGAAACAAATAGTTTGGATTCTGATACTTGTGATCAAAATGATTTAGCTTCAACTGCATGTGAATCAAACGAGTTAGCTTCAAATTCAAGAGAAACACATGATTTAACTTCAAATCAATGCGAAGGAGAAGTCTTAGCATCAAATTCATGCGAAACAAATGATTTACCTTCAAATACTTGCGATAAACATGATTTAGCTTCAACTGCGTGCGAATCAAACGACTTAGCTTCAAATCCAAGGGAAACACATGGTTTAACTTCAAATTAATGCGAAGTAGTAGGCTTAGCTTCAAAACAATGCGAAACAAATGTTTTGGGTTCAGATACTTGCGGTTTAAATGAAATAGCTTCAAATGCAGGCGAAACAAACGAGTTAGCTTCAAGACCATGCGAAACACATGATTCAGCTTCAAATCAATGCAAAGTAGTAGACTTAGCTTCAAATCAATGCGAAACAAATGGTTTACCTTCAAATACTTGCGATAAACATGATTTAGCTTCAACTGCGTGCGAATCAAACGACTTAGCTTCAAATCCAAGGGAAACACATGGTTTAACTTCAAATTAATGCGAAGTAGTAGGCTTAGCTTCAAATCAATGCGAAACAAATGAATTACCTCCAAATACCTGCGGTTTAAATGAAATAGCTTCAAATGCAGGCGAAACAAACGAGTTAGCTTCACATCCATGCGAAGCATATGAGTTAGCTTCAAATCAATGCGAAGAAGAAGGCTTAGCTTCAAATCCATGTGAAAGAAGTGGTTTAGCTTCAAATACTTCTGATAAACACGATTTAGAGTCAATTGCATGCGAATGGAACGAGTTGGCTTCAAATCCCAGGGAAACACATGATTTAACTTCAAATCAATGCGAAGTAGGAGGCTTAGGTTCAAATCAATGCGAAACAAATAGTTTGGATTCAGATTCTTGTGATCAAAATGATTTAGCTTCAACTGCATGCGAATCAAACGAGTTAGCTTCAAATTCAAGAGAAACACATGATTTAACTTCAAATCAATGCGAAGGAGAAGTCTTAGCATCAAATTCATGCGAAACAAATGATTTACCTTCAAATACTTGCGATAAACATGATTTAGCTTCAACTGCGTGCGAATCAAACGAATTAGCTTCAAATCCAAGGGAAACACATGGTTTAATTTCAAATCAATGCGAAGTAGTAGGCTTAGCTTCAAAACAATGCGAAACAAATGTTTTGGGTTCAGATACTTGTGATCAAAATGATTTAGCTTCAACTGCATGCGAATCAAACGACTTAGCTTCAAATTCAAGAGAAACACATGAATTAACTTCAAATCAATGCGAAGTAGTAGGCTTAGCTTCAAATCCATGTGAAACAAATGATTTACCTTCAAAAATCTACGGTTTAAATGAAATAGCTTCAAATGCAGGCGAAACAAACGAGTTAGCTTCAAATCAATGCGAAGTAGAAGGCTTAGCTTCAAATCCATGTGAAACCAATGGTTTAACTTCAAATACTTCTGATAAACACGATTTAGAGTCAATTGCATGCGAATCAAACGAGTTAGCTTCAAATCCCAGGAAAACACATGATTTAACTTCAAATCAATGCGAAGTAGGAGGCTTAGCTCCAAATCCATGCGAAACAAATGATTTACCTTCAAATATCTGCGGTTTAAATGAAATAGCTTCAAATGCAGGCGAAACAAACGAGTTAGCTTCAAATCCATGCGAAGCACATGAGTTAGCTTCAAATCAATGCGAAGTAGAAGGCTTAGCTTCAAATCCATGTGAAACAAATGGTTTAACTTCAAATACTTCTGATAAACACGATTTAGAGTCAATTGCATGCGAATGGAACGAGTTAGCTTCAAATCCCAGGGAAACACATGATTTAACTTCAAATCAATGCGAAGTAGGAGACTTAGCTTCAAATCTGTGCGAAACAAATGGTTTGGATTCAGATATTTGTGATCAAAATGATTTAGCTTCAAATGCATGCGAATCAAACGACTTAGCTTCAAATTCAAGGGAAACACATGATTTAACTTCAAATCAATGCAAAGTAGTAGACTTAGCTTCAAATCAATGCGAAACAAATGGTTTAGCTTCAAATACTTGTTATAAACATGATTTAGTTTCAACTGCATACGAATCGAACGAGTTCGCTTCAAATTCAAGAGAAACACATGAATTAAATTCAAATCAATGCGAAGTAGTAGGCTTAGCTTCAAATCAATGCGAAACAAATGAATTACCTTCAAATATCTGCGGTTTAAATGAAATAGCTTCAAATGCAGGCGAAACGAACGAGTTAGCTTCAAATCCATGCGAAGCACGTGAGTTAGCTTCAAATCAATGCGAAGTAGAAGGCTTAGCTTCAAATCCATGTGAAACAAATGAATTTCCTTCAAATACCTGCGGTTTAAATGAAATAGCTTCAAATGCAAGCGAAACAAACGAGTTAGCTTCAAATCCATGCGAAGCACATGATTTAGCATCAAATCAATATGAAGTAGAAGGCTTAACTTCAAATCCATGCGAAACAAATGGTTTAGCTTCAAATACTTGTGATAAACACGATTTAGAGTCAACTGCATGCGAATGGAACGAGTTAGCTTCAAATCCCAGGGAAACACATGATTTAACTTCAAATCAATGCGAAGTAGGAGGCTTAGCTTCAAATCAATGCGAAACAAATAGTTTGGATTCTGATACTTGTGATCAAAATGATTTAGCTTCAACTGCATGCGAATCAATCGAGTTAGCTTCAAATTCAAGAGAAACACATGATTTAACTTCAAATCAATGCGAAGGAGAAGTCTTAGCATCAAATTCATGCGAAACAAATGATTTACCTTCAAATACTTGCGATAAACATGATTTAGCTTCAACTGCGTGCGAATCAAACGACTTAGCTTCAAATCCAAGGGAAACACATGGTTTAACTTCAAATTAATGCGAAGTAGTAGGCTTAGCTTCAAAACAATGCGAAACAAATGTTTTGGGTTCAGATACTTGCGGTTTAAATGAAATAGCTTCAAATGCAGGCGAAACAAACGAGTTAGCTTCAAGACCATGCGAAACACATGATTCAGCTTCAAATCAATGCAAAGTAGTAGACTTAGCTTCAAATCAATGCGAAACAAATGGTTTAGCTTCAAATACTTGTGATAAACATGATTTAGTTTCAACTGCATACGAATCGATCGAGTTCGCTTCAAATTCAAGAGAAACACATGAATTAACTTCAAATCAATGCGAAGTAGTAGGCTTAGCTTCAAATCAATGCGAAACAAATGAATTACCTTCAAATACCTGCGGTTTAAATGAAATAGCTTCAAATGCAGGCGAAACAAACGAGTTAGCTTCACATCCATGCGAAGCATATGAGTTAGCTTCAAATCAATGCGAAGAAGAAGGCTTAGCTTCAGATCCATGTGAAAGAAATGGTTTAGCTTCAAATACTTCTGATAAACACGATTTAGAGTCAATTGCATGCGAATGGAACGAGTTAGCTTCAAATCCCAGGGAAACACATGATTTAACTTCAAATCAATGCGAAGTAGGAGGCTTAGGTTCAAATCAATGCGAAACAAATAGTTTGGATTCAGATTCTTGTGATCAAAATGATTTAGCTTCAACTGCATGCGAATCAAACGAGTTAGCTTCAAATTCAAGAGAAACACATGATTTAACTTCAAATCAATGCGAAGGAGAAGTCTTAGCATCAAATTCATGCGAAACAAATGATTTACCTTCAAATACTTGCGATAAACATGATTTAGCTTCAACTGCGTGCGAATCAAACGAATTAGCTTCAAATCCAAGGGAAACACATGGTTTAACTTCAAATCAATGCGAAGTAGTAGGCTTAGCTTCAAAACAATGCGAAACAAATGTTTTGGGTTCAGATACTTGTGATCAAAATGATTTAGCTTCAACTGCATGCGAATCAAACGACTTAGCTTCAAATTCAAGAGAAACACATGAATTAACTTCAAATCAATGCGAAGTAGTAGGCTTTGCTTCAAATCCATGTGAAACAAATGATTTACCTTCAAAAATCTGCGGTTTAAATGAAATAGCTTCAAATGCAGGCGAAACAAACGAGTTAGCTTCAAATCCATGCGAAGCACATGAGTTAGCTTCAAATCAATGCGAAGTAGAAGGCTTAGCTTCAAATCCATGTGAAACAAATGGTTTAGCTTCAAATACTTCTGATAAACACGATTTAGAGTCAATTGCATGCGAATGGAACGAGTTAGCTTCAAATCCCAGGGAAACACATGATTTAACTTCAAATCAATGCGAAGTAGGAGGCTTAGGTTCAAATCAATGCGAAACAAATAGTTTGGATTCAGATACTTGTGATCGAAATGATTTAGCTTCAACTGCATGCGAATCAAACGAGTTAGCTTCAAATTCAAGAGAAACACATGATTTAACTTCAAATCAATGCGAAGGAGAAGTCTTAGCATCAAATTCATGCGAAACAAATGATTTACCTTCAAATACTTGCGATAAACATGATTTAGCTTCAACTGCGTGCGAATCAAACGACTTAGCTTCAAATCCAAGGGAAACACATGGTTTAACTTCAAATTAATGCGAAGTAGTAGGCTTAGCTTCAAAACAATGCGAAACAAATGTTTTGGGTTCAGATACTTGCGGTTTAAATGAAATAGCTTCAAATGCAGGCGAAACAAACGAGTTAGCTTCAAGACCATGCGAAACACATGATTCAGCTTCAAATCAATGCAAAGTAGTAGACTTAGCTTCAAATCAATGCGAAACAAATGGTTTAGCTTCAAATACTTGTGATAAACATGATTTAGTTTCAACTGCATACGAATCGATCGAGTTCGCTTCAAATTCAAGAGAAACACATGAATTAACTTCAAATCAATGCGAAGTAGTAGGCTTAGCTTCAAATCAATGCGAAACAAATGAATTACCTTCAAATACCTGCGGTTTAAATGAAATAGCTTCAAATGCAGGCGAAACAAACGAGTTAGCTTCACATCCATGCGAAGCATATGAGTTAGCTTCAAATCAATGCGAAGAAGAAGGCTTAGCTTCAAATCCATGTGAAAGAAATGGTTTAGCTTCAAATACTTCTGATAAACACGATTTAGAGTCAATTGCATGCGAATGGAACGAGTTAGCTTCAAATCCCAGGGAAACACATGATTTAACTTCAAATCAATGCGAAGTAGGAGGCTTAGGTTCAAATCAATGCGAAACAAATAGTTTGGATTCAGATTCTTGTGATCAAAATGATTTAGCTTCAACTGCATGCGAATCAAACGAGTTAGCTTCAAATTCAAGAGAAACACATGATTTAACTTCAAATCAATGCGAAGGAGAAGTCTTAGCATCAAATTCATGCGAAACAAATGATTTACCTTCAAATACTTGCGATAAACATGATTTAGCTTCAACTGCGTGCGAATCAAACGAATTAGCTTCAAATCCAAGGGAAACACATGGTTTAACTTCAAATCAATGCGAAGTAGTAGGCTTAGCTTCAAAACAATGCGAAACAAATGTTTTGGGTTCAGATACTTGTGATCAAAATGATTTAGCTTCAACTGCATGCGAATCAAACGACTTAGCTTCAAATTCAAGAGAAACACATGAATTAACTTCAAATCAATGCGAAGTAGTAGGCTTTGCTTCAAATCCATGTGAAACAAATGATTTACCTTCAAAAATCTGCGGTTTAAATGAAATAGCTTCAAATGCAGGCGAAACAAACGAGTTAGCTTCAAATCCATGCGAAGCACATGAGTTAGCTTCAAATCAATGCGAAGTAGAAGGCTTAGCTTCAAATCCATGTGAAACAAATGGTTTAGCTTCAAATACTTCTGATAAACACGATTTAGAGTCAATTGCATGCGAATGGAACGAGTTAGCTTCAAATCCCAGGGAAACACATGATTTAACTTCAAATCAATGCGAAGTAGGAGGCTTAGGTTCAAATCAATGCGAAACAAATAGTTTGGATTCAGATACTTGTGATCGAAATGATTTAGCTTCAACTGCATGCGAATCAAACGAGTTAGCTTCAAATTCAAGAGAAACACATGATTTAACTTCAAATCAATGCGAAGGAGAAGTCTTAGCATCAAATTCATGCGAAACAAATGATTTACCTTCAAATACTTGCGATAAACATGATTTAGCTTCAACTGCGTGCGAATCAAACGACTTAGCTTCAAATCCAAGGGAAACACATGGTTTAACTTCAAATCAATGCGAAGTAGTAGGCTTAGCTTCAAAACAATGCGAAACAAATGTTTTGGGTTCAGATACTTGTGAACAAAATGATTTAGCTTCAACTGCATGCGAATCAAACGAGTTAGCTTCAAATTCAAGAGAAACACATGATTTAACTTCAAATCAATGCGAAGTAGGAGGCTTAGCTTCAAATCAATGCGAAGCAAATGGTTTGGATTCAGATACTTGTGATCAAAATGATTTAGCTTCAACTGCATGCGAATCAAACGACTTAGCTTCAAATTCAAGGGAAACACATGATTTAACTTCAAATCAATGCAAAGTAGTAGACTTAGCTTCAAATCAATGCGAAACAAATGGTTTAGCTTCAAATACTTGTTATAAACATGATTTAGTTTCAACTGCATACGAATCGAACGAGTTCGCTTCAAATTCAAGAGAAACACATGAATTAAATTCAAATCAATGCGAAGTAGTAGGCTTAGCTTCAAATCAATGCGAAACAAATGAATTACCTTCAAATATCTGCGGTTTAAATGAAATAGCTTCAAATGCAGGCGAAACAAACGAGTTAGCTTCAAATCCATGCGAAGCACATGAGTTAGCTTCAAATCAATGCGAAGTAGAAGGCTTAGCTTCAAATCCATGTGAAACAAATGGTTTAGCATCAAATACTTCTGATAAACACGATTTAGAGTCAATTGCATGCGAATGGAACGAGTTAGCTTCAAATCCCAGGGAAACACATGATTTAACTTCAAATCAATGCGAAGTAGGAGGCTTAGGTTCAAATCAATGCGAAACAAATAGTTTGGATTCAGATACTTGTGATCGAAATGATTTAGCTTCAACTGCATGCGAATCAAACGAGTTAGCTTCAAATCCCAGGGAAACACATGATTTAACTTCAAATCAATGCGAAGTAGGAGGCTTAGGTTCAAATCAATGCGAAACAAATAGTTTGGATTCAGATACTTGTGATCAAAATGATTTAGCTTCAACTGCATGCGAATCAAACGAGTTAGCTTCAAATTCAAGAGAAACACATGATTTAACTTCAAATCAATGCGAAGGAGAAGTCTTAGCATCAAATTCATGCGAAACAAATGATTTACCTTCAAATACTTGCGATAAACATGATTTAGCTTCAACTGCGTGCGAATCAAACGACTTAGCTTCAAATCCAAGGGAAACACATGGTTTAACTTCAAATCAATGCGAAGTAGTAGGCTTAGCTTCAAAACAATGCGAAACAAATGTTTTGGGTTCAGATACTTGTGAACAAAATGATTTAGCTTCAACTGCATGCGAATCAAACGAGTTAGCTTCAAATTCAAGAGAAACACATGATTTAACTTCAAATCAATGCGAAGTAGGAGGCTTAGCTTCAAATCAATGCGAAACAAATGGTTTGGATTCAGATACATGTGATAAACATGGTTTAGCTTCAACTGCATGCGATTAAAACGAGATAGCTTCAAATCCAAGAGAAACACATGATACTAACTTCAAATCAATGCGAAGTAGAAGGCTTAGCTTCAAATCCATGCGAAACAAATGAATTTCCTTCAAATACCTGGGGTTTAAATGAAATAGCTTCAAATGCAAGCGAAACAAACGAGTTAGCTTCAAATCCATGCGAAGCACATGATTTAGCATCAAATCAATATGAAGTAGAAGGCTTAACTTCAAATCCATGTGAAAGAAATGGTTTAGCTTCAAATACTTCTGATAAACACGATTTAGAGTCAATTGCATGCGAATGGAACTAGTTAGCTTCAAATCCCAGGGAAACACATGATTTAACTTCAAATCAATGCGAAGTAGGAGGCTTAGCTTCAAATCAATGCGAAACAAATGAATTACCTTCAAATATCTGCGGTTTAAATGAAATAGCTTCAAATGCAGGCGAAACAAACGAGTTAGCTTCAAATCCATGCGAAGCACATGAGTTAGCTTCAAATCAATGCGAAGTAGAAGGCTTAGCTTCAAATCCATGTGAAACCAATGGTTTAACTTCAAATACTTCTGATAAACACGATTTAGAGTCAATTGCATGCGAATCAAACGAGTTAGCTTCAAATCCCAGGAAAACACATGATTTAACTTCAAATCAATGCGAAGTAGGAGGCTTAGCTTCAAATCCATGCGAAACAAATGATTTACCTTCAAATATCTGCGGTTTAAATGAAATAGCTTCAAATGCAGGCGAAACAAACGAGTTAGCTTCAAATCCATGCGAAGCACATGAGTTAGCTTCAAATCAATGCGAAGTAGAAGGCTTAGCTTCAAATCCATGTGAAACAAATGGTTTAACTTCAAATACTTCTGATAAACACGATTTAGAGTCAATTGCATGCGAATGGAACGAGTTAGCTTCAAATCCCAGGGAAACACATGATTTAACTTCAAATCAATGCGAAGTAGGAGGCTTAGCTTCAAATCTGTGCGAAACAAATGGTTTGGATTCAGATACATGTGATAAACATGGTTTAGCTTCAACTGCATGCGATTAAAACGAGATAGCTTCAAATCCAAGAGAAACACATGATACTAACTTCAAATCAATGCGAAGTAGAAGGCTTAGCTTCAAATCCATGCGAAACAAATGAATTTCCTTCAAATACCTGCGGTTTAAATGAAATAGCTTCAAATGCAAGCGAAACAAACGAGTTAGCTTCAAATCCATGCGAAGCACATGATTTAGCATCAAATCAATATGAAGTAGAAGGCTTAACTTCAAATCCATGTGAAAGAAATGGTTTAGCTTCAAATACTTCTGATAAACACGATTTAGAGTCAATTGCATGCGAATGGAACGAGTTAGCTTCAAATCCCAGGGAAACACATGATTTAACTTCAAATCAATGCGAAGTAGGAGGCTTAGCTTCAAATCAATGCGAAACAAATGAATTACCTTCAAATATCTGCGGTTTAAATGAAATAGCTTCAAATGCAGGCGAAACAAACGAGTTAGCTTCAAATCCATGCGAAGCACATGAGTTAGCTTCAAATCAATGCGAAGTAGAAGGCTTAGCTTCAAATCCATGTGAAACCAATGGTTTAACTTCAAATACTTCTGATAAACACGATTTAGAGTCAATTGCATGCGAATCAAACGAGTTAGCTTCAAATCCCAGGAAAACACATGATTTAACTTCAAATCAATGCGAAGTAGGAGGCTTAGCTTCAAATCCATGCGAAACAAATGATTTACCTTCAAATATCTGCGGTTTAAATGAAATAGCTTCAAATGCAGGCGAAACAAACGAGTTAGCTTCAAATCCATGCGAAGCACATGAGTTAGCTTCAAATCAATGCGAAGTAGAAGGCTTAGCTTCAAATCCATGTGAAACAAATGGTTTAACTTCAAATACTTCTGATAAACACGATTTAGAGTCAATTGCATGCGAATGGAACGAGTTAGCTTCAAATCCCAGGGAAACACATGATTTAACTTCAAATCAATGCGAAGTAGGAGGCTTAGCTTCAAATCTGTGCGAAACAAATGGTTTGGATTCAGATACATGTGATAAACATGGTTTAGCTTCAACTGCATGCGATTAAAACGAGATAGCTTCAAATCCAAGAGAAACACATGATACTAACTTCAAATCAATGCGAAGTAGAAGGCTTAGCTTCAAATCCATGCGAAACAAATGAATTTCCTTCAAATACCTGCGGTTTAAATGAAATAGCTTCAAATGCAAGCGAAACAAACGAGTTAGCTTCAAATCCATGCGAAGCACATGATTTAGCATCAAATCAATATGAAGTAGAAGGCTTAACTTCAAATCCATGCGAAACAAATGGTTTAGCTTCAAATACTTGTGATAAACACGATTTAGAGTCAACTGCATGCGAATGGAACGAGTTAGTTTCAAATCCCAGGGAAACACATGATTTAACTTCAAATCAATGCGAAGTAGGAGGCTTAGCTTCAAATCAATGCGAAACAAATAGTTTGGATTCTGATACTTGTGATCAAAATGATTTAGCTTCAACTGCATGCGAATCAAACGAGTTAGCTTCAAATTCAAGAGAAACACATGATTTAACTTCAAATCAATGCGAAGGAGAAGTCTTAGCATCAAATTCATGCGAAACAAATGATTTACCTTCAAATACTTGCGATAAACATGATTTAGCTTCAACTGCGTGCGAATCAAACGACTTAGCTTCAAATCCAAGGGAAACACATGGTTTAACTTCAAATTAATGCGAAGTAGTAGGCTTAGCTTCAAAACAATGCGAAACAAATGTTTTGGGTTCAGATACTTGCGGTTTAAATGAAATAGCTTCAAATGCAGGCGAAACAAACGAGTTAGCTTCAAGACCATGCGAAACACATGATTCAGCTTCAAATCAATGCAAAGTAGTAGACTTAGCTTCAAATCAATGCGAAACAAATGGTTTAGCTTCAAATTCTTGTGATAAACATGATTTAGTTTCAACTGCATACGAATCGAACGAGTTCGCTTCAAATTCAAGAGAAACACATGAATTAACTTCAAATCAATGCGAAGTAGTAGGCTTAGCTTCAAATCAATGCGAAACAAATGAATTACCTTCAAATACCTGCGGTTTAAATGAAATAGCTTCAAATGCAGGCGAAACAAACGAGTTAGCTTCACATCCATGCGAAGCATATGAGTTAGCTTCAAATCAATGCGAAGAAGGAGGCTTAGCTTCAAATCCATGTGAAAGAAATGGTTTAGCTGCAAATACTTCTGATAAACACGATTTAGAGTCAATTGCATGCGAATGGAACGAGTTAGCTTCAAATCCCAGGGAAACACATGATTTAACTTCAAATCAATGCGAAGTAGGAGGCTTAGGTTCAAATCAATGCGAAACAAATAGTTTGGATTCAGATTCTTGTGATCAAAATGATTTAGCTTCAACTGCATGCGAATCAAACGAGTTAGCTTCAAATTCAAGAGAAACACATGATTTAACTTCAAATCAATGCGAAGGAGAAGTCTTAGCATCAAATTCATGCGAAACAAATGATTTACCTTCAAATACTTGCGATAAACATGATTTAGCTTCAACTGCGTGCGAATCAAACGAATTAGCTTCAAATCCAAGGGAAACACATGGTTTAACTTCAAATCAATGCGAAGTAGTAGGCTTAGCTTCAAAACAATGCGAAACAAATGTTTTGGGTTCAGATACTTGTGAACAAAATGATTTAGCTTCAACTGCATGCGAATCAAACGAGTTAGCTTCAAATTCAAGAGAAACACATGATTTAACTTCAAATCAATGCGAAGTAGGAGGCTTAGCTTCAAATCAATGCGAAACAAATGGTTTGGATTCAGATACTTGTCATCAAAATGATTTAGCTTCAACTGCATGCGAATCAAACGACTTAGCTTCAAATTCAAGAGAAACACATGAATTAACTTCAAATCAATGCGAAGTAGTAGGCTTAGCTTCAAATCCATGTGAAACAAATGATTTACCTTCAAAAATCTGCGGTTTAAATGAAATAGCTTCAAATGCAGGCGAAACAAACGAGTTAGCTTCAAATGCAAGCGAAACAAACGAGTTAGCTTCAAATCCATGCGAAGTAGAAGGCTTAGCTTCAAATCCATGTGAAACAAATGGTTTAGCTTCAAATACTTCTGATAAACACGATTTAGAGTCAATTGCATGCGAATGGAACGAGTTACCTTCAAATCCCAGGGAAACACATGATTTAACTTCAAATCAATGCGAAGTAGGAGGCTTAGGTTCAAATCAATGCGAAACAAATAGTTTGGATTCAGATACTTGTGATCAAAATGATTTAGCTTCAACTGCATGCGAATCAAACGAGTTAGCTTCAAATTCAAGAGAAACACATGATTTAACTTCAAATCAATGCGAAGGAGAAGTCTTAGCATCAAATTCATGCGAAACAAATGATTTACCTTCAAATACTTGCGATAAACATGATTTAGCTTCAACTGCGTGCGAATCAAACGACTTAGCTTCAAATCCAAGGGAAACACATGGTTTAACTTCAAATCAATGCGAAGTAGTAGGCTTAGCTTCAAAACAATGCGAAACAAATGTTTTGGGTTCAGATACTTGTGAACAAAATGATTTAGCTTCAACTGCATGCGAATCAAACGAGTTAGCTTCAAATTCAAGAGAAACACATGATTTAACTTCAAATCAATGCGAAGTAGGAGGCTTAGCTTCAAATCAATGCGAAACAAATGGTTTGGATTCAGATACATGTGATAAACATGGTTTAGCTTCAACTGCATGCGATTAAAACGAGATAGCTTCAAATCCAAGAGAAACACATGATACTAACTTCAAATCAATGCGAAGTAGAAGGCTTAGCTTCAAATCCATGCGAAACAAATGAATTTCCTTCAAATACCTGGGGTTTAAATGAAATAGCTTCAAATGCAAGCGAAACAAACGAGTTAGCTTCAAATCCATGCGAAGCACATGATTTAGCATCAAATCAATATGAAGTAGAAGGCTTAACTTCAAATCCATGTGAAAGAAATGGTTTAGCTTCAAATACTTCTGATAAACACGATTTAGAGTCAATTGCATGCGAATGGAACGAGTTAGCTTCAAATCCCAGGGAAACACATGATTTAACTTCAAATCAATGCGAAGTAGGAGGCTTAGCTTCAAATCAATGCGAAACAAATAGTTTGGATTCTGATACTTGTGATCAAAATGATTTAGCTTCAACTGCATGCGAATCAAACGAGTTAGCTTCAAATTCAAGAGAAACACATGATTTAACTTCAAATCAATGCGAAGGAGAAGTCTTAGCATCAAATTCATGCGAAACAAATGATTTACCTTCAAATACTTGCGATAAACATGATTTAGCTTCAACTGCGTGCGAATCAAACGACTTAGCTTCAAATCCAAGGGAAACACATGGTTTAACTTCAAATTAATGCGAAGTAGTAGGCTTAGCTTCAAAACAATGCGAAACAAATGTTTTGGGTTCAGATACTTGCGGTTTAAATGAAATAGCTTCAAATGCAGGCGAAACAAACGAGTTAGCTTCAAGACCATGCGAAACACATGATTCAGCTTCAAATCAATGCAAAGTAGTAGACTTAGCTTCAAATCAATGCGAAACAAATGGTTTAGCTTCAAATACTTGTGATAAACATGATTTAGTTTCAACTGCATACGAATCGAACGAGTTCGCTTCAAATTCAAGAGAAACACATGAATTAACATCAAATCAATGCGAAGTAGTAGGCTTAGCTTCAAATCAATGCGAAACAAATGAATTAACTTCAAATACCTGCGGTTTAAATGAAATAGCTTCAAATGCAGGCGAAACAAACGAGTTAGCTTCACATCCATGCGAAGCATATGAGTTAGCTTCAAATCAATGCGAAGAAGGAGGCTTAGCTTCAAATCCATGTGAAAGAAATGGTTTAGCTTCAAATACTTCTGATAAACACGATTTAGAGTCAATTGCATGCGAATGGAACGAGTTAGCTTCAAATCCCAGGGAAACACATGATTTAACTTCAAATCAATGCGAAGTAGGAGGCTTAGGTTCAAATCAATGCGAAACAAATAGTTTGGATTCAGATTCTTGTGATCAAAATGATTTAGCTTCAACTGCATGCGAATCAAACGAGTTAGCTTCAAATTCAAGAGAAACACATGATTTAACTTCAAATCAATGCGAAGGAGAAGTCTTAGCATCAAATTCATGCGAAACAAATGATTTACCTTCAAAAACTTGCGATAAACATGATTTAGCTTCAACTGCGTGCGAATCAAACGAATTAGCTTCAAATCCAAGGGAAAGACATGGTTTAACTTCAAATCAATGCGAAGTAGTAGGCTTAGCTTCAAAACAATGCGAAACAAATGTTTTGGGTTCAGATACTTGTGAAGAAAATGATTTAGCTTCAACTGCATGCGAATCAAACGAGTTAGCTTCAAATTCAAGAGAAACACATGATTTAACTTCAAATCAATGCGAAGTAGGAGGCTTAGCTTCAAATCAATGCGAAACAAATGGTTTGGATTCAGATACTTGTGATCAAAATGATTTAGCTTCAACTGCATGCGAATCAAACGACTTAGCTTCAAATTCAAGAGAAACACATGAATTAACTTCAAATCACTGCGAAGTAGTAGGCTTAGCTTCAAATCCATGTGAAACAAATGATTTACCTTCAAAAATCTGCGGTTTAAATGAAATAGCTTCAAATGCAGGCGAAACAAACGAGTTAGCTTCAAATGCAAGCGAAACAAACGAGTTAGCTTCAAATCAATGCGAAGTAGAAGGCTTAGCTTCAAATCCATGTGAAACAAATGGTTTAGCTTCAAATACTTCTGATAAACACGATTTAGAGTCAATTGCATGCGAATGGAACGAGTTAGCTTCAAATCCCAGGGAAACACATGATTTAACTTCAAATCAATGCGAAGTAGGAGGCTTAGGTTCAAATCAATGCGAAACAAATAGTTTGGATTCAGATACTTGTGATCAAAATGATTTAGCTTCAACTGCATGCGAATCAAACGAGTTAGCTTCAAATTCAAGAGAAACACATGATTTAACTTCAAATCAATGCGAAGGAGAAGTCTTAGCATCAAATTCATGCGAAACAAATGATTTACCTTCAAATACTTACGATAAACATGATTTAGCTTCAACTGCGTGCGAATCAAACGACTTAGCTTCAAATCCAAGGGAAACACATGCTTTAACTTCAAATCAATGCGAAGTAGTAGGCTTAGCTTCAAAACAATGCGAAACAAATGTTTTGGGTTCAGATACTTGTGAACAAAATGATTTAGCTTCAACTGCATGCGAATCAAACGAGTTAGCTTCAAATTCAAGAGAAACACATGATTTAACTTCAAATCAATGCGAAGTAGGAGGCTTAGCTTCAAATCAATGCGAAACAAATGGTTTGGATTCAGATACATGTGATAAACATGGTTTATCTTCAACTGCATGCGATTAAAACGAGATAGCTTCAAATCCAAGAGAAACACATGATACTAACTTCAAATCAATGCGAAGTAGAAGGCTTAGCTTCAAATCCATGCGAAACAAATGAATTTCCTTCAAATACCTGCGGTTTAAATGAAATAGCTTCAAATGCAAGCGAAACAAACGAGTTAGCTTCAAATCCATGCGAAGCACATGATTTAGCATCAAATCAATATGAAGTAGAAGGCTTAACTTCAAATCCATGTGAAAGAAATGGTTTAGCTTCAAATACTTCTGATAAACACGATTTAGAGTCAATTGCATGCGAATGGAACGAGTTAGCTTCAAATCCCAGGGAAACACATGATTTAACTTCAAATCAATGCGAAGTAGGAGGCTTAGCTTCAAATCAATGCGAAACAAATAGTTTGGATTCTGATACTTGTGATCAAAATGATTTAGCTTCAACTGCATGCGAATCAAACGAGTTAGCTTCAAATTCAAGAGAAACACATGATTTAACTTCAAATCAATGCGAAGGAGAAGTCTTAGCATCAAATTCATGCAAAACAAATGATTTACCTTCAAATACTTGCGATAAACATGATTTAGCTTCAACTGCGTGCGAATCAAACGACTTAGCTTCAAATCCAAGGGAAACACATGGTTTAACTTCAAATTAATGCGAAGTAGTAGGCTTAGCTTCAAAACAATGCGAAACAAATGTTTTGGGTTCAGATACTTGCGGTTTAAATGAAATAGCTTCAAATGCAGGCGAAACAAACGAGTTAGCTTCAAGACCATGCGAAACACATGATTCAGCTTCAAATCAATGCAAAGTAGTAGACTTAGCTTCAAATCAATGCGAAACAAATGGTTTAGCTTCAAATACTTGTGATAAACATGATTTAGTTTCAACTGCATACGAATCGAACGAGTTCGCTTCAAATTCAAGAGAAACACATGAATTAACTTCAAATCAATGCGAAGTAGTAGGCTTAGCTTCAAATCAATGCGAAACAAATGAATTACCTTCAAATACCTGCGGTTTAAATGAAATAGCTTCAAATGCAGGCGAAACAAACGAGTTAGCTTCACATCCATGCGAAGCATATGAGTTAGCTTCAAATCAATGCGAAGAAGGCTTAGCTTCAAATCCATGTGAAAGAAATGGTTTAGCTTCAAATACTTCTGATAAACACGATTTAGAGTCAATTGCATGCGAATGGAACGAGTTAGCTTCAAATCCCAGGGAAACACATGATTTAACTTCAAATCAATGCGAAGTAGGAGGCTTAGGTTCAAATCAATGCGAAACAAATAGTTTGGGTTCAGATTCTTGTGATCAAAATGATTTAGCTTCAACTGCATGCGAATCAAACGAGTTAGCTTCAAATCCAAGAGAAACACATGATTTAACTTCAAATCAATGCGAAGGAGAAGTCTTAGCATCAAATTCATGCGAAACAAATGATTTACCTTCAAATACTTGCGATAAACATGATTTAGCTTCAACTGCGTGCGAATCAAACGACTTAGCTTCAAATCCAAGGGAAACACATGGTTTAACTTCAAATCAATGCGAAGTAGTAGGCTTAGCTTCAAAACAATGCGAAACAAATGTTTTGGGTTCAGATACTTGTGAACAAAATGATTTAGCTTCAACTGCATGCGAATCAAACGAGTTAGCTTCAAATTCAAGAGAAACACACGATTTAACTTCAAATCAATGCGAAGTAGGAGGCTTAGCTTCAAATCAATGCGAAACAAATGGTTTGGATTCAGATACTTGTGATCAAAATGATTTAGCTTCAACTGCATGCGAATCAAACGACTTAGCTTCAAATTCAAGGGAAACACATGATTTAACTTCAAATCAATGCAAAGTAGTAGACTTAGCTTCAAATCAATGCGAAACAAATGGTTTAGCTTCAAATACTTGTTATAAACATGATTTAGTTTCAACTGCATACGAATCGAACGAGTTCGCTTCAAATTCAAGAGAAACACATGAATTAAATTCAAATCAATGCGAAGTAGTAGGCTTAGCTTCAAATCAATGCGAAACAAATGAATTACCTTCAAATATCTGCGGTTTAAATGAAATAGCTTCAAATGCAGGCGAAACAAACGAGTTAGCTTCAAATCCATGCGAAGCACATGAGTTAGCTTCAAATCAATGCGAAGTAGAAGGCTTAGCTTCAAATCCATGTGAAACCAATGGTTTAACTTCAAATACTTCTGATAAACACGATTTAGAGTCAATTGCATGCGAATCAAACGAGTTAGCTTCAAATCCCAGGAAAACACATGATTTAACTTCAAATCAATGCGAAGTAGGAGGCTTAGCTTCAAATCCATGCGAAACAAATGATTTACATTCAAATATCTGCGGTTTAAATGAAATAGCTTCAAATGCAGGCGAAACAAACGAGTTAGCTTCAAATCCATGCGAAGCACATGAGTTAGCTTCAAATCAATGCGAAGTAGAAGGCTTAGCTTCAAATCCATGTGAAACAAATGGTTTAACTTCAAATACTTCTGATAAACACGATTTAGAGTCAATTGCATGCGAATGGAACGAGTTAGCTTCAAATCCCAGGGAAACAAATGATTTAACTTCAAATCAATGCGAAGTAGGAGGCTTAGCTTCAAATCTGTGCGAAACAAATGGTTTGGATTCAGATACATGTTATAAACATGGTTTAGCTTCAACTGCATGCGATTAAAACGAGATAGCTTCAAATCCAAGAGAAACACATGATACTAACTTCAAATCAATGCGAAGTAGAAGGCTTAGCTTCAAATCCATGCGAAACAAATGAATTTCCTTCAAATACCTGCGGTTTAAATGAAATAGCTTCAAATGCAAGCGAAACAAACGAGTTAGCTTCAAATCCATGCGAAGCACATGATTTAGCATCAAATCAATATGAAGTAGAAGGCTTAACTTCAAATCCATGCGAAACAAATGGTTTAGCTTCAAATACATGTGATAAACACGATTTAGAGTCAACTGCATGCGAATGGAACGAGTTAGCTTCAAATCCCAGGGAAACACATGATTTAACTTCAAATCAATGCGAAGTAGGAGGCTTAGCTTCAAATCAATGCGAAACAAATAGTTTGGATTCTGATACTTGTGATCAAAATGATTTAGCTTCAACTGCATGCGAATCAAACGAGTTAGCTTCAAATTCAAGAGAAACACATGATTTAACTTCAAATCAATGCGAAGGAGAAGTCTTAGCATCAAATTCATGCGAAACAAATTATTTACCTTCAAATACTTGCGATAAACATGATTTAGCTTCAACTGCGTGCGAATCAAACGACTTAGCTTCAAATCCAAGGGAAACACATGGTTTAACTTCAAATTAATGCGAAGTAGTAGGCTTAGCTTCAAAACAATGCGAAACAAATGTTTTGGGTTCAGATACTTGCGGTTTAAATGAAATAGCTTCAAATGCAGGCGAAACAAACGAGTTAGCTTCAAGACCATGCGAAACACATGATTCAGCTTCAAATCAATGCAAAGTAGTAGACTTAGCTTCAAATCAATGCGAAACAAATGGTTTAGCTTCAAATACTTGTGACAAACATGATTTAGTTTCAACTGCATACGAATCGAACGAGTTCGCTTCAAATTCAAGAGAAACACATGAATTAACTTCAAATCAATGCGAAGTAGTAGGCTTAGCTTCAAATCAATGCGAAACAAATGAATTACCTTCAAATACCTGCGGTTTAAATGAAATAGCTTCAAATGCAGGCGAAACAAACGAGTTAGCTTCACATCCATGCGAAGCATATGAGTTAGCTTCAAATCAATGCGAAGAAGAAGGCTTAGCTTCAAATCCATGTGAAAGAAATGGTTTAGCTTCAAATACTTCTGATAAACACGATTTAGAGTCAATTGCATGCGAATGGAACGAGTTAGCTTCAAATCCCCGGGAAACACATGATTTAACTTCAAATCAATGCGAAGTAGGAGGCTTAGGTTCAAATCAATGCGAAACAAATAGTTTGGATTCAGATTCTTGTGATCAAAATGATTTAGCTTCAACTGCATGCGAATCAAACGAGTTAGCTTCAAATTCAAGAGAAACACATGATTTAACTTCAAATCAATGCGAAGGAGAAGTCTTAGCATCAAATTCATGCGAAACAAATGATTTACCTTCAAATACTTGCGATAAACATGATTTAGCTTCAACTGCGTGCGAATCAAACGAATTAGCTTCAAATCCAAGGGAAACACATGGTTTAACTTCAAATCAATGCGAAGTAGTAGGCTTAGCTTCAAAACAATGCGAAACAAATGTTTTGGGTTCAGATACTTGTGATCAAAATGATTTAGCTTCAACTGCATGCGAATCAAACGACTTAGCTTCAAATTCAAGAGAAACACATGAATTAACTTCAAATCAATGCGAAGTAGTAGGCTTTGCTTCAAATCCATGTGAAACAAATGATTTACCTTCAAAAATCTGCGGTTTAAATGAAATAGCTTCAAATGCAGGCGAAACAAACGAGTTAGCTTCAAATCCATGCGAAGCACATGAGTTAGCTTCAAATCAATGCGAAGTAGAAGGCTTAGCTTCAAATCCATGTGAAACAAATGGTTTAGCTTCAAATACTTCTGATAAACACGATTTAGAGTCAATTGCATGCGAATGGAACGAGTTAGCTTCAAATCCCAGGGAAACACATGATTTAACTTCAAATCAATGCGAAGTAGGAGGCTTAGGTTCAAATCAATGCGAAACAAATAGTTTGGATTCAGATACTTGTGATCGAAATGATTTAGCTTCAACTGCATGCGAATCAAACGAGTTAGCTTCAAATTCAAGAGAAACACATGATTTAACTTCAAATCAATGCGAAGGAGAAGTCTTAGCATCAAATTCATGCGAAACAAATGATTTACCTTCAAATACTTGCGATAAACATGATTTAGCTTCAACTGCGTGCGAATCAAACGACTTAGCTTCAAATCCAAGGGAAACACATGGTTTAACTTCAAATCAATGCGAAGTAGTAGGCTTAGCTTCAAAACAATGCGAAACAAATGTTTTGGGTTCAGATACTTGTGAACAAAATGATTTAGCTTCAACTGCATGCGAATCAAACGAGTTAGCTTCAAATTCAAGAGAAACACATGATTTAACTTCAAATCAATGCGAAGTAGGAGGCTTAGCTTCAAATCAATGCGAAGCAAATGGTTTGGATTCAGATACTTGTGATCAAAATGATTTAGCTTCAACTGCATGCGAATCAAACGACTTAGCTTCAAATTCAAGGGAAACACATGATTTAACTTCAAATCAATGCAAAGTAGTAGACTTAGCTTCAAATCAATGCGAAACAAATGGTTTAGCTTCAAATACTTGTTATAAACATGATTTAGTTTCAACTGCATACGAATCGAACGAGTTCGCTTCAAATTCAAGAGAAACACATGAATTAAATTCAAATCAATGCGAAGTAGTAGGCTTAGCTTCAAATCAATGCGAAACAAATGAATTACCTTCAAATATCTGCGGTTTAAATGAAATAGCTTCAAATGCAGGCGAAACAAACGAGTTAGCTTCAAATCCATGCGAAGCACATGAGTTAGCTTCAAATCAATGCGAAGTAGAAGGCTTAGCTTCAAATCCATGTGAAACAAATGGTTTAGCATCAAATACTTCTGATAAACACGATTTAGAGTCAATTGCATGCGAATGGAACGAGTTAGCTTCAAATCCCAGGGAAACACATGATTTAACTTCAAATCAATGCGAAGTAGTAGGCTTAGCTTCAAAACAATGCGAAACAAATGTTTTGGGTTCAGATACTTGTGAACAAAATGATTTAGCTTCAACTGCATGCGAATCAAACGAGTTAGCTTCAAATTCAAGAGAAACACATGATTTAACTTCAAATCAATGCGAAGTAGGAGGCTTAGCTTCAAATCAATGCGAAACAAATGGTTTGGATTCAGATACATGTGATAAACATGGTTTAGCTTCAACTGCATACGAATCGAACGAGTTCGCTTCAAATTCAAGAGAAACACATGAATTAACATCAAATCAATGCGAAGTAGTAGGCTTAGCTTCAAATCAATGCGAAACAAATGAATTAACTTCAAATACCTGCGGTTTAAATGAAATAGCTTCAAATGCAGGCGAAACAAACGAGTTAGCTTCACATCCATGCGAAGCATATGAGTTAGCTTCAAATCAATGCGAAGAAGGAGGCTTAGCTTCAAATCCATGTGAAAGAAATGGTTTAGCTTCAAATACTTCTGATAAACACGATTTAGAGTCAATTGCATGCGAATGGAACGAGTTAGCTTCAAATCCCAGGGAAACACATGATTTAACTTCAAATCAATGCGAAGTAGGAGGCTTAGGTTCAAATCAATGCGAAACAAATAGTTTGGATTCAGATTCTTGTGATCAAAATGATTTAGCTTCAACTGCATGCGAATCAAACGAGTTAGCTTCAAATTCAAGAGAAACACATGATTTAACTTCAAATCAATGCGAAGGAGAAGTCTTAGCATCAAATTCATGCGAAACAAATGATTTACCTTCAAAACTTGCGATAAACATGATTTAGCTTCAACTGCGTGCGAATCAAACGAATTAGCTTCAAATCCAAGGGAAAGACATGGTTTAACTTCAAATCAATGCGAAGTAGTAGGCTTAGCTTCAAAACAATGCGAAACAAATGTTTTGGGTTCAGATACTTGTGAAGAAAATGATTTAGCTTCAACTGCATGCGAATCAAACGAGTTAGCTTCAAATTCAAGAGAAACACATGATTTAACTTCAAATCAATGCGAAGTAGGAGGCTTAGCTTCAAATCAATGCGAAACAAATGGTTTGGATTCAGATACTTGTGATCAAAATGATTTAGCTTCAACTGCATGCGAATCAAACGAGTTAGCTTCAAATTCAAGAGAAACACATGATTTAACTTCAAATCAATGCGAAGGAGAAGTCTTAGCATCAAATTCATGCGAAACAAATTATTTACCTTCAAATACTTGCGATAAACATGATTTAGCTTCAACTGCGTGCGAATCAAACGACTTAGCTTCAAATCCACGGGAAACACATGGTTTAACTTCAAATTAATGCGAAGTAGTAGGCTTAGCTTCAAAACAATGCGAAACAAATGTTTTGGGTTCAGATACTTGCGGTTTAAATGAAATAGCTTCAAATGCAGGCGAAACAAACGAGTTAGCTTCAAGACCATGCGAAACACATGATTCAGCTTCAAATCAATGCAAAGTAGTAGACTTAGCTTCAAATCAATGCGAAACAAATGGTTTAGCTTCAAATACTTGTGACAAACATGATTTAGTTTCAACTGCATACGAATCGAACGAGTTCGCTTCAAATTCAAGAGAAACACATGAATTAACTTCAAATCAATGCGAAGTAGTAGGCTTAGCTTCAAATCAATGCGAAACAAATGAATTACCTTCAAATACCTGCGGTTTAAATGAAATAGCTTCAAATGCAGGCGAAACAAACGAGTTAGCTTCACATCCATGCGAAGCATATGAGTTAGCTTCAAATCAATGCGAAGAAGAAGGCTTAGCTTCAAATCCATGTGAAAGAAATGGTTTAGCTTCAAATACTTCTGATAAACACGATTTAGAGTCAATTGCATGCGAATGGAACGAGTTAGCTTCAAATCCCAGGGAAACACATGATTTAACTTCAAATCAATGCGAAGTAGGAGGCTTAGGTTCAAATCAATGCGAAACAAATAGTTTGGATTCAGATTCTTGTGATCAAAATGATTTAGCTTCAACTGCATGCGAATCAAACGAGTTAGCTTCAAATTCAAGAGAAACACATGATTTAACTTCAAATCAATGCGAAGGAGAAGTCTTAGCATCAAATTCATGCGAAACAAATGATTTACCTTCAAATACTTGCGATAAACATGATTTAGCTTCAACTGCGTGCGAATCAAACGAATTAGCTTCAAATCCAAGGGAAACACATGGTTTAACTTCAAATCAATGCGAAGTAGTAGGCTTAGCTTCAAAACAATGCGAAACAAATGTTTTGGGTTCAGATACTTGCGGTTTAAATGAAATAGCTTCAAATGCAGGCGAAACAAACGAGTTAGCTTCAAGACCATGCGAAACACATGATTCAGCTTCAAATCAATGCAAAGTAGTAGACTTAGCTTCAAATCAATGCGAAACAAATGGTTTAGCTTCAAATACTTGTGATAAACATGATTTAGTTTCAACTGCATACGGATCGAACGAGTTCGCTTCAAATTCAAGAGAAACACATGAATTAACTTCAAATCAATGCGAAGTAGTAGGCTTAGCTTCAAATCAATGCGAAACAAATGAATTACCTTCAAATACCTGCGGTTTAAATGAAATAGCTTCAAATGCAGGCGAAACAAACGAGTTAGCTTCACATCCATGCGAAGCATATGAGTTAGCTTCAAATCAATGCGAAGAAGAAGGCTTAGCTTCAAATCCATGTGAAAGAAATGGTTTAGCTTCAAATACTTCTGATAAACACGATTTAGAGTCAATTGCATGCGAATGGAACGAGTTAGCTTCAAATCCCAGGGAAACACATGATTTAACTTCAAATCAATGCGAAGTAGGAGGCT
>NW_027477435.1:0-73526 GCF_051020955.1 Megalopta genalis
ATGGATTTGAAGCTAAACCTTCTACATCCTATGGATTTGAAGCTAAATCATGTGTTTGGCATGGATTTGAAGCTAAGCCATCGACTTCGCATTGATTTGAAGCTAAATCATTTGTTTCGCATGGATTCGAAGCTAAACCTTCTACATCGCATTGATTTGAAGCTAAACCTTCTATATCTCATTGATTTGGAGCTAAAACATGTGTTTCGCTTGGATTTGAAGCTAAATAATGTCTTTCTAATGGATTTGAAGCTAACTCGTTTGTTTCGCATGCAGTTGAAGCTAAATCATGTATATGACAAGTATTTGGAGCTAAACCATTTGTTTCGCATGGATTTGAAGCTAAGCCTTCTACTTCGCAATAATTGGAAGCTAAATCACGTGTTTTGCATGGATTTGAAGCTGAACCTTCTACATCGCATTGATTTGCAGCTGAATCATGTGTTTCGCATGGATTTGAAGCTAACTCGTTCGTTTCGCCTGTATTTGAATCTATATCACTTATATCGCGAGTATTTGAAGGTAAATCATGTGTTTCGCTTGGATATGAAGCTAAACCTTCCACATCGCATTGATTTGAAGCTAAATCGTGTGTTTCGCATGGATTTGATGCTAACTCGTTTGTTTCGCATGCAGTTGTAGCTAAATAATGTATATCACAAGTATTTGTAGCTAAACCATTTGTTTCGCATGGATTTGAAGCTAAGCCTTCTACTTCGCATTGATTTGAAGCTAAATAATTTGTTTCGCATGGAATTGAAGCTACCTCGTTTGTTCCTCCTGCTTTTGAAGCTATATCACTTATATCGCAAGTATTTGAAGCTGTATCATGTGTGTCGCATGGATTTGAAGCTGAACCTTCTACATCGCATTGATTTGAAGTTAAATCTTATGTATCGCATGGATTTGAAGCTAACTCGTTTGGTTAGTCTGCATTTGAAGCTATATCACTTATATCGCAAGTATCTGAAGCTAAATAATTTGTTTCGCTTGGATTTGAAGCTAAACCTTTTATATAGCATTGATTTGAAGCTTAATCATGTGTTTTGCATGGATTTGAAGCTAACTAGATTGTATCCTCTGCATTTGAAGTTACTTCATTTATATCGCAAGTATTTGAAGCCAAACCATATTTGTTTCGCGTGGATTTGAAGCTAAGTCTTCTAATTCGTATTGATTTGATGCTAAATCGTGTGTTTCACATGGATTTGAAGCTAACTTGTTTGTTTCGCATGCAGTTGAAGCGAAATGATGTCTTTCACAAGTATTTGAAGATGAATCATTTGAATAGCATGGATTTGAACCTGGGCCTTCTACTTCGCACTGATTTGCAGCTAAATAATGTGTTCCGCATGGATTTGAAGCTAAACCTTCTACACCCCATGGATTTGAAGCTAAATCATGTGTTTGGCATGGATTTGAAGCTAAACCTTCTACATCGCATTGAGTTGAAGCTAAATCATGTGTTTCGCATGGATTTGAAGCTAACTCGTTTGTTTCGCATGCAGTTGTAGCTAAATAATCTATATCACAATTATTTGTAGCTAAACCATTTGTTTCGCATGGATTTGAAACAAAGCCTTCTACTTAGCATTGATTTGAAGCTAAATCATTTGTTTCGCATGGATTTGAAGCTAAACCTTCTACATCGCATGGATTTGAAGCTAAACCTTCTACATCGCATTGATTTGCAGCTAAATCATGTGTTTCGCATGGATTTGAAGCTAACTCGTTCGTTGCGCATGCACTTAAATCTAAATAACGTATATCACAAGTATTTGAAGCTAAACCATTTGTTTCGCATGGATTTGAAGCTAAGCCTTCTACTGCGCATTAATGGGAAGCTAAATCACGTGTTTTGCATGGATTTGAAGCTAAACTTTCTACATCGAATTGATTTGAAACTAAATCATGTGTTTTGCTTGGATTTGAAGCTAACTCGTTCGTTTCGCATGCAGTTGAAGCTAAATCATGTCTTTCACAAGTATTTGGAGATGAACCATTTGAATCGCATTGATTTACACATGAGCCTACTACATCGCATTGATTTGCAGCTGGATCATGTGTTTCGCATGGATTTGAAGCTAACTCGTTCGTTTCGCCTGTATTTGAATCTATATCACTTATATCGCGAGTATTTGAAGCTAAATCATGTGTATCGCTTGGATTTGAAGCTAAACCTTCCACATCGCATTGATTTGAAGCTAAATCGTGTATTTCGCATGGATTTGATGCTAACTCGTTTGTTTCGCATGCAGTTGTAGCTAAATAATGTATATCACAAGTATTTGCAGCTAAACCATTTGTTTCGCATGGATTTGAAGCTAAGCCATCGACTTCGCATTGATTTGAAGCTAAATCATTTGTTTCGCATGGATTCGAAGCTAAACCTTCTACATCGCATTGATTTGAAGCTAAACCTTCTATATCTCATTGATTTGGAGCTAAAACATGTGTTTCGCTTGGATTTGAAGCTAAATAATGTCTTTCTAATGGATTTGAAGCTAACTCGTTTGTTTCGCATGCAGTTGTAGCTAAATCATGTATATGACAAGTATTTGGAGCTAAACCATTTGTTTCGCATGTATGTGAAGCTAAATCATGTGCGTCGCATGGATTTGAAGCTGAACTTTCTACATCGCATTGATTTGAAGTTAAATCTTGTGTATCGCATGGATTTGAAGCTAACCCCTCTACATCGCATTGATTTGCAACTGAATCATGTGTTTCGCATTGATTTGAAGCTAACTCGTTCATTTCGCATTGATTTGCAACTAAATCATGTGTTTCGCATGGATTTGAAGCTAAATCATGTGTATCGCGTGGATTTTGAAGCTAACTCGTTTGATTAGTCTGCATTTGAAGCTATATCACTTATACCCCAAGTGTTTGAAGCGAAATCATTTGTTTCGCATGGATTTGGAGTTAAACCTTCTACATCGCATTGATTTGCAGCTAAATCATGTGTTTCGCATGTATTTGAAGCTAAGCCTTCTACTTCGCAATAATTGGAAGCTAAATAACGTATATCACAAGTATTTGAAGCTAAACCATTTGTTTCGCATGGATTTGAAGCTAAGCCTTCTACTTCGCAATAATTGGAAGCTAAATCACGTGTTTTGCATGGATTTGAAGCTGAACCTTCTACATCGCATTGATTTGCAAATGAATCATGTGTTTCGCATGGATTTGTAGCTAACTCGATCGTTTCGCCTGTATTTGAATCTATATCACTTATATCGCAATTATTTGAAGCTAAATCATGTGTTTCGCTTGGATTTGAAGCTAAACCTTCTACTTCGCACAGATTTTAAGCTAAATCATTTGTTTCGCATGGTTTTGGAGCTAACTCAACGTTTCTACTGCATTTGAAGCTATATCACGTATGTCATAATTATTTGTAGAAAAATCATTTGTTTCGCATGGATTTGAAGCTATCTTGTTTGGTTAGTCTGCATTTGAAGCTATATCACTTATACCCCAAGTGTTTGAAGCTAAATCATTTGCTTCGCATGGATTTGAAGCTAAACCTGCTAAAACGTATTGATTTGAAGCTAAATCGTGTGTTTCGCATGGATTTGAAGCTAACTGGGTCGTTGCCCATGCAGTTAAATCTAAATAACGTATATCACAAGTATTTGAAGCTAAACCATTTGTTTCGCTTGGATTTTAAGCTAAATCTTTCGTTTCGCATGAATTTGAAGCTAAGCCTTCTGCTTCGTATTGATTTGAAACTAAATCATGTGTTTCGCATGAATTTGAAGCTAACTCGTTTGTTTCGCCTGTATTTGAAGCTAGATCACTTACATCGGAAGTATTTGAAGCTGAGTCATATGTGTCGCATGGATTTGAAGCTAAACATTCTACATCGCATTGATTTGAAGCTAAATCATGTGTTTCGCATGGATTTGAATGTAACACGTTCGTTTCGCATGCAGTTGTAGCTTAATAATGTATATCACAAGTAATTGCAGCTAAACCACTTGTTTCGCATGGATTTGAAGCTAAACCTTCAACTTCGCAATTGATTTGAAGCTACATCATTTGATCGCATGGAATTGTAGCTACCTCGTTTGTTCCTCCTGCTTTTGAAGCTATATCACTTTTATCGCATGGATTTGAAGCTGAACCTACTACATCGCTTTGATTTGAAGCTAAATCTAGTGTATCGCATGGATTTGAAGCTAACCCTCTTACATCGCATTGATTTGCAGCTAAATCATGTGTTTCGCATGGATTTGAAGCTAACTCGTTCGTTTCGCCTGTATTTGAAGCTAGATCACTTATATCGCAAGTATTTGAAGCTGAGTCATATGTGTCGCATGGATTTGAAGCTAAACCTTCTACATCGCATTGATTTGAAGCTAAATCATGTGTTTCGCATGGATTTGAATCTAACACGTTCGTTTCTCAAGCAGTTGTAGCTTAATAATGTATATCGCAAGTATTTGTAGCTAAACCATTTGTTTCGCATGGATTTGAAGCTAAGCCTTCTACTTCGCATTGATTGGATCCTAAATCACGTGTTTTGCATGGATTTGAATCTAAGCCTTCTACATCGCATTGATTTGCAGCTGAATCATGTGTTTCGCATGGATTTGAAGCTAATTCGTTCGTTTCTCCTGCATTTGAAACTATATCACTTATATCGCGAGTATTTGAAGCTTTATCATGTGTTTCGCTTGGATTTAAAGCTAAACCTTCCACATCGCATTGATTTGAAGCTAAATCGTGTGTTTCGCATGAATTTGATGCTAACTCGTTTGTTTCGCATGCAGTTGTAGCTAAATAATGTATATCACAAGTATTTGTAGCTAAACCATTTGTTTCGCATGGATTTGAAGCTAAGCCTTCTACTTCGCATTGATTTGTAGCTAAATAATTTGTTTCGCATGGAATTGAAGCTACCTCGTTTGTTCCTCCTGCTTTTGAAGCTATATCACTTATATCGCAAGTATTTGAAGCTGTATCATGTGTGTCGCATGGATTTGAAGCTGAACCTTCTACATCGCATTGATTTGAAGTTAAATCTTGTGTATCGCATGGATTTGAAGCTAACTCGTTTGGTTAGTCTGCATTTGAAGCTATATCACTTATACCCCAAGTGTTTGAAGCTAAATCATTTGCTTCGCATGGATTTGAAGCTAAACCTGCTAAATCGTATTGATTTGAAGCTAAATCGTGTGTTTCGCATGGATTTGAAGCTAACTGGGTCGTTGCCCATGCAGTTAAATCTAAATAACGTATATCACAAGTATTTGAAGCTAAACCATTTGTTTCGCTTGGATTTGAAGCTAAATCTTTCGTTTCGCATGAATTTGAAGCTAAGCCTTCTACTTCGTATTGATTTGAAACTAAATCATGTGTTTCGCATGAATTTGATGCTAACTCGTTTGTTTCGCATGGGTTTTGATGCTAAGCCTACTAGAACGCACTGATTTGAAGCTAAATCATGTCTTTCGCATGTATTTGAAGATAACTCGTTTTTTACGCCTGCATTTGAAGCTATATCATGCATATCACAAGTACTTAAAGCTAAATCATTTGATTCGCATGGATTTGAAGCTAAACCTTCTACATCGCATTGTTTTGAAGCTAAATCATGTGTTTCGAATGGTTTTGAAGCTATCTATTGTGTTTCGCATGCAGTTGTAGCTAAATAATGTATATCACAAATAATTGTAGCTAAACCACTTGTTTCGCATGGATTTGAAGCTAAACCTTCTACTTCGCATTGATTTGATGCTATATCATTTGTTTCGCATGGAATTGATGCTACCTCGTTTGTTCCTCCAGCTTTTGAAGCTATATCACTTATAGCGCATGGATTTGAAGCTGAACCTACTACATCGCATTGATTTGAAGCTAAGCCTTCTACTTCGTATTGATTTGAAGCTAAATCATGTGTTTCGCTTGGATTTGAATCTAACTCGTTTGTTTCTCATGCAGTTGAAGCTGATTCATGTATATCACAAGTATTTTAAGCCAAACCATTTGTTTCGCATGGATTTGAAGCTAAGCCTTCTACTTCGCATTGATTTGAAGCTAAATCATTTGTTTCACATGGAATTGAAGCTACCTCGTTTGTTCCTCCAGCTCTTGAAGCTGTATCACTTATATCGCAAGTATTTGAAGCTAAATCATATGTGACGCATGGATTTGAAGCTGAACCTTCTACATCGCATTGATTGAGGCTAAATCTTGTGTATCGTATGGATTTGAAGCTAAACCTGCTATATCGCATTGATTTGAAGCTAAATCATGTGTTTCGCATGGATTTGACACTAACTCGTTTGTTTCGCATGCAGTTGTAGCTTATTGAAGTATATCACAAGTATTTGTAGCAAAACCATTTGTTTCGCATGGATTTGAAGCTAAGCCTTCTACTTCGCATTGATTTGTAGCTAAATCATTTGTTTCACATGGAATTGAAGCTACCTCGTTTGTTCCTCCAGCTTTTGAAGCTATATCACTTATATCGCAAGTATTTGAATCTAAACCATATGTGTCGCATGGATTTGAAGCTGAACCTTCTACATCGCATTGATTTGAGGCTAAATCTTGTGTATCGCATGGATTTGAAGCTAACTCGTTTTTTCCGCCTGCATTTGAAGCTGTATCATGTATATCACAAGTATTTGAAGCTAAATCATTTGATTCGCATGGATTTGAAGCTAAACCTTCAACTTCGCATTGATTCGAAGCTAAATCATTTGATCGCATGGAATTGTAGCTACCTCGTTTGTTCCTCCTGCTTTTGAAGCTATATCACTTTTATCGCATGGATTTGAAGCTGAACCTACTACATCGCTTTGATTTGAAGCTAAATCTAGTGTATCGCATGGATTTGAAGCTAACCCTCCTACATCGCATTGATTTGCAGCTAAATCATGTGTTTCGCATGGATTTGAAGCTAACTCGTTCGTTTCGCCTGTATTTGAAGCTAGATCACTTATATCGCAAGTATTTGAAGCTGAGTCATTTGTGTCGCATGGATTTGAAGCTAAACCTTCTACATCGCATTGATTTGAAGCTAAATCATGTGTTTCGCATGGATTTGAATCTAACACGTTCGTTTCTCAAGCAGTTGTAGCTTAATAATGTATATCGCAAGTATTTGTAGCTAAACCATTTGTTTCGCATGGATTTGAAGCTAAGCCTTCTATTTCGCATTGATTGGATCCTAACTCACGTGTTTTGTATGGATTTGAATCTAAGCCTTCTACATCGCATTGATTTGCAGCTGAATCATGTGTTTCGCATGGATTTGAAGCTAATTCGTTCGTTTCTCCTGCATTTGAAACTATATCACTTATATCGCAAGTATTTGAAGCTATATCATGTGTTTCGCTTGGATTTAAAGCTAAACCTTCTACATCGCATTGATTTGAAGCTAATTTTTGTGTTTCGCTTGGATTTGAATGTAACTCATTTGTTTCGCATGCAGTTGAAGCTGTATCACCTATATCCCAAGTGTAGGAAGCTCAATCATTTGTTTCGCATGGATTTGAAGCTAAATCTTCTACATCGCATTGATTTGAAGTTAAATCTTGTGTATCGTATGGATTTGAAGCTAAACCTGCTACATCGCATTGATTTGAAGCTAAATCATGTGTTTCGCATGGATTTGACTCTAACTCGTTTGTTTCGCATGCAGTTGTAGCTTAATGAAGTATATCACAAGTATTTGTAGCAAAACCATTTGTTTCGCATGGATTTGAAGCTAAGCCTTCTACTTCGCATTGATTTGCAGCTGAATCATGTGTTTCGCATGGATTTGAAGCTAATTCGTTCGTTTGTCCTGCATTTGAAACTATATCACTTATATCGCAAGTATTTGAAGCTAAATCATGTGTTTCGCTTGGATTTAAAGCTTAACCTTCTACATCGCATTGATTTGAAGCTAATTTATGTGTTTCGCTTGGATTTGAATGTAACTCATTTGTTTCGCATGCAGTTGAAGCTGTATCACCTATACCCCAAGTGTAGGAAGCTCAATCATTTGTTTCGCATGGATTTGAAGCTGAACCTTCTACATCGCATTGATTTGAGGCTAAATCTTGTGTATCGCATGGATTTGAAGCTAACTCGTTTTTTCCGCCTGCATTTGAAGCTGTATCATGTATATCACAAGTATTTGAAACTAAATCATTTGATTCGCATGGATTTGAAGCTAATCCTTCTACATCGCATTGTTTTGAAGCTAAATCATGTGTTTCGCATGGATTTGAATCTATCCAGTGTGTTTCGCTTGCAGTTGTAGCTAAATAATGTATATCATACGTAATTGTAGCTAAACCACTTGTTTCGCACGGATTTGAAGCTAAACCTTCCACTTCGCATTGATTTGAAGCTAAATCATTTGTTTCGCATGGAATTGAAGCTACCTCGTTTGTTCCTCCTGATTTTGAAGCTATATCACTTATATCGCATGGATTTGAAGCTGAACCTACTACATCGCATTGATTTGAAGCTAAATCATGTGTTTCGTATGGAGTTGAAGCTAGCTCGTTTGTTTCATCTGCATTTGATGCTATATCACTTATATCGTAAGTATCTGAAGCTAAATCTTTTGTTTCTCTTGTATTTGAAGCTAAACCTTCTACATCGCATTGATTTGAAGCTAAATCATGTGTTTCTCGTGGATTTGAAGGTAACTCGTTTGTTTCGCATGCAGTTGAAGCTAAATCATGTCTTTCACAAGTACTTGAAGATGAACCATATGAATCGCATGGCTTTGAACCTGAGCCTTCTACTTCGCACAGATTTGCACCTAAATAATGTGGTTCGCATGGAGTTGAAGCTAAACCTTCTACATCCCATGGATTTGAAGCTAAATCATGTGTTTCGCTTGGATTTGAAGCTAAACCTTCTACATCGCATTGATTTGAAGCTAAATTATGTGTTTCGCTTGGATTTGAATGTAACTCATTTGTTTCGCATGCACGTGAAGCTATATCACCTATATCCCAAGTGTTGGAAGCTCAATCATTTGTTTCGCATGGATTAAAAGCTAAACCATCTACATCGCATTGATTTGAAGCTAAATCATGTGTTTAGCATGGATTTGAAGCTAACTCGTTTGTTTCGCATGCAGTTGTAGCTAAATCATGTCTTTCACAAGTAATTGAAGATGAACCATATGAATCGCATGGCTTTGAACCTGAGCCTTCTACTTCGCACTGATTTGCACCTATATAATGTGGTTCGCATGGATTTGAAGCTAAACCTTCTACATCCCATGGATTTGAAGCTAAATCATGTGTTTGGTTTGGATTTGAAGCTAAACCTTTTACATCGCATTGATTTGAAGATAAATCATGTGTTTCGCTTTGATTTGAATCTAAATCATGTGTTTCGCATGGATATGAAGCTAACTCGTTTGTGTCGCCTCCATTTGAAGCTATATCATTTATATCGCAAGTATTTGATGCTCAATCAGTTGTGTCGCATGGATTTGAAGCTTAACCTTCTACATCGCATTGATTTGAAGCTAAATCATTTGTTTCACATGGAATTGAAGCTACCTCGTTTGTTCATCCAGCTTTTGACGCTATATCACTTATATCGCAAGTATTTGAAGCTAAATCATTTGATTCGCATGGATTTGAAGCTTAACCTTCTACATCGCATTGATTTGAAGCTAAATCATGTGTTTCGCATGGATTTGAAGCTATCTCGTTTGTTTCGCATGCAGTTGTAGCGAAATAATGTATATCACAAGTAATTGCAGCTAAACCAATTGTTTCGCATGGATTTGAAGCTAAACCTTCAACTTCGCATTGATTTGAAGCTAAATCATTTGATCGCATGGAATTGTAGCTACCTCGTTTGTTCCTCCTGCTTTTGAAGCTATATCACTTTTATCGCATGGATTTGAAGCTGAACCTACTACATCGCTTTGATTTGAAGCTAAATCTAGTGTATCGCATGGATTTCAAGATAAACCTCCTACATCGCATTGATTTGCAGCTAAATCATGTGTTTCGCATGGATTTGAAGCTAACTCGTTCGTTTCGCCTGTATTTGAAGCTAGATCACTTATATCGCAAGTATTTGAAGCTGAGTCATATGTGTCGCATGGATTTGAAGCTAAACCTTCTACATCGCATTGATTTGAAGCTAAATCATGTGTTTCGCATGGATTTGAATCTAACTCGTTCGTTTCGCATGCAGTTGTAGCTTAATAATGTATATCGCAAGTATTTGTAGCTAAACCACTTGTTTCGCATGGATTTGAAGGTATCTCGTTTGTTTCGCATGCAGTTGAAGCTAAATCATGTCTTTCACAAGTATTTGAAGATGAACCATTTGAATCGCATGGCTTTGAACCTGAACCTTCTACTTCGCACTGATTTGCACCTAAATAATGTGTTTCGCATGGATTTGAAGCTAAACCTTCTACATCCCATGGATTTGAAGCTAAATCATGTGTTTGGCATGGATTTGAAGCTAAACCTTGTACATCGCATTGATTTGCAGCTGAATCATGTGTTTCGCATGGAATTGAAGCTAACTCGTTTGTGTCGCCAGCATTTGAAGCTATATCATTTATATCGCAAGTATTTGATGCTCAATCAGTTGTGTCGCATGGATTTGAAGATAAGCCTTCTACTTCCCATTGCTTTGAAGCTAAATCATTTGTTTCGCATGGATTCGAAGCTGAGACATCTAGTTCGCATTGATTTGAAGCTAAATCATGAGTTTCGCATTTATTTGAAGCTAAATCATGTATATCGCATGGCTTTTGAAGCTAACTCGTTTGATTCGTCTGCTTTTGAAGCTATATCACTTATATCGCAAGTATTTGAAGCTAAATCATATGTTTCGCATGGATTTGAAGCAAACTCGTTTGTTACGTCTGCAGTTGAATCTATATCACTTATATCACAAGTATTTGAAGCTTAATCAATTGTTCCGCATGGATTTGAAGCTAAGCCTTCTACTTCGCACTGATTTGAAGTTAAATCATGTGTTTCGCGTGGATTTGGAGCTAACTCGTTTGCTTCGAATGCAGTTGAAACTAAATAATGTATATCACAAGTATTTGCAGTTAAACCATTTGTATCGCATGGATTTGAAGCTCTGCCTCCTACGTCGCATTGATTTGACGCTAAATATTGTGTTTCGAATGGATTTGAAGCTAACTCGTTTGTTTCGCATGCAGTTGAATCTAAATCACGTATATCACAAGTATTTGCAGCTAAACAATTCATTAGCATGGATTTGAAGCTAAGCCTTCTACTTCGCATTGATTGGATCCTACATCACGTGTTTTGCATGGATTTGAAGCTAAGCCTTCTACATCGCATTCATTTGAAGCTAAATCATGTGTTTCGCGTGGATTTGAAGGTAACTCGTTTGTTTCGCATGCAGTTGAAGCTAAATCATGTCTTTCACAAATATTTGAAGATGAACCATTTGAATCGCATGGTTTTGAACCTGAGCCTTCTATTTCGCACTGATTTGCACCTAAATAATGTGTTTCGCATGGATTTGAAGCTACACCTTCTACATCACATGGATTTGAAGCTAAATCATGTATTTGGCATGGATTTGAAGCTAAACCTTCTACTTCGCATTGATTTGCAGCCGAATCATGTGTTTCGGATGGATTTAAAGCTAACTCGTTCGTTTCGCCTGCATTTGAAACTATATCACTTATATCGCAAGTATTTGAAGCTAAATCATGTGTTTCGCATGGATTTGAAGCTAAACCTGCTACTTCGCATTGATTTGAAGCTAAATTATGTGTTTCGCGTCGATTTGAAGGTAACTCGTTGTTTCGCATGCAGTTGAAGCTAAATCATGCATTTCACAAGTATTTGAATCCGAACCATTAGATTCGCATGGATTTGAAGCTAAGCCTTCTACTTGGCATTGAATTGAAGCTAAATCGTGTGTTTTGCTTGGATTTGAAACTAACTCGTTTGTTTCTCCTGTATTTGACGCTGTATCATTTATATCGCAAGTATTTGAAGCTAAACCATTTGTTTCGCATGGATTTGAAGCTAAGCCTTCTACTTCGCATTGATTGGATCCTAAATCACGTGTTTTGCATGTATTTGAAGCTAAGCCTTCTACATCACATTGATTTGAAGCTAAATCATGTGTTTCGCGTGGATTTGAATGTAACTCATTTGTTTCGCATGCAGTTGAAGCTATGTCACCTATATCCCAAGTGTAGGAAGCTCAATCATTTGTTTCGCATGGATTTGAAGCTAAATCTGCTACATCGCATTGATTTGAAGCTAAATTATGTGTTTGGCGTGGATTTGAAGGTAACTCATTGTTTCGCATACAGTTGAAGCTAAATCATGCATTTCACAAGTATTTGAAGCCGAACCAGTAGATTCGCATGGATTTGAAGCTGAGCCTTCTACTTCGCACTGATTTGAAGTTAAATCATGTGTTTCGCGTGGATTTGGAGCTAACTCGTTTGCTTCGAATGCAGTTGAAGCTAAATCATGTATGTCACAAGTATTTGAAGCTAAACCATTTGTATCGCATGGATTTGAAGCTCTGCCTTCTACTTCGCATTGATTTGACGCTAAATATTGTGTTTCGCATGGATTTGAAGTTAAACCTGCTACTCCGCATTGATTTGAAGCTAAATTATGTGTTTCGCGTGGATTTGAAGGTAACTCGTTGTTTCGCATGCAGTTGAAGCTAAATCATGCATTTCACAAGTAATTGAAGCATGGATTCGCATGAATTTGAAGCTAAGCCTTCTACTTCGCACTGATTTGACGCTAAATATTGTGTTTCGCATGGATTTGAAGCTAACTCGTTTGTTTCGCATGCAGTTGAAACTAAATCATGTATATAACAAGTATTTGCAGCTAAACAATTGATTCGCATGGATTTGAAGCTAAGCCTTCTACTTGGCATTGAATTGAAGCTAAATCGTGTATTTTGCAAGGATTTGAATCTAACTCGTTTGTTTCTCCTGTATTTGAAGCTGTGTCATTTATATCGCAAGTATTTGAAGCTAAACCATTTGTTTCGCATGGATTTGAAGCTAAGCCTTCTACTTGGCATTGAATTGAAGCTAAATCGTGTGTTTTGCTTGGATTTGAAACTAACTCGTTTGTTTCTCCTGTATTTGAAGCTGTATCATTTATATCGCAAGTATTTGAAGCTAAACCATTTGTTTCGCATGGATGTGAAGCTAAGCCTTCTACTTTGCATTGAATTGAAGCTAAATCGTGTGTTTTGCTTGGATTTGAAACTAACTCGTTTGTTTCTCCTGTATTTGACGCTGTATCATTTATATCGCAAGTATTTGAAGCTAAACCATTTGTTTCGCATGGATTTGAAGCTAAGCCTTCTACTTCGCATTGATTGGATCCTAAATCACGTGTTTTGCATGTATTTGAAGCTAAGCCTACTACATCACATTGATTTGAAGCTAAATCATGTGTTTCGCGTGGATTTGAATGTAACTCATTTGTTTCGCATGTAGTTGAAGCTATATCACCTATATCCCAAGTGTAGGAAGCTCAATCATTTGTTTCGCATGGATTTGAAGCTAAACCTGCTACTTCGCATTGATTTGAAGCTAAATTATGTGTTTCGCGTGGATTTGAAGGTAACTCGTTGTTTCGCATGCAGTTGAAGCTAAATCATGCATATCACAAGTATTTGAAGCCGAACCAGTAGATTCGCATGGATTTGAAGCTGAGCCTTCTACTTCGCACTGATTTGAAGTTAAATCATGTGTTTCGCGTGGATTTGGAGCTAACTCGTTTGCTTCGAATGCAGTTGAAGCTAAATCATGTATATCACAAGTATTTGAAGCTAAACCATTTGTATCGCATGGATTTGAAGCTCTGCCTTCTACTTCGCATTGATTTGACGCTAAATATTGTGTTTCGCATGGATTTGAAGTTAAACCTGCTACTTCGCATTGATTTGAAGCTAAATTATGTGTTTCGCGTGGATTTGAAGGTAACTCGTTGTTTCGCATGCAGTTGAAGCTAAATCATGCATTTCACAAGTATTTGAAGCATGGATTCGCATGAATTTGAAGCTAAGCCTTCTACTTCGCACTGATTTGACGCTAAATATTGTGTTTCGCGTGGATTTGAAGGTAACTCGTTGTTTCGCATGCAGTTGAAGCTAAATCATGCATTTCACAAGTATTTGAAGCCGAACCAGTAGATTCGCATGGATTTGAAGCTAAGCCTTCTACTTGGCATTGAATTGAAGCTAAATCGTGTGTTTTGCTTGGATTTGAAACTAACTCGTTTGTTTCTCCTGTATTTGAAGCTGTATCATTTATATCGCAAGTATTTGAAGCTAAACCATTTGTTTCGCATGGATGTGAAGCTAAGCCTTCTACTTTGCATTGAATTGAAGCTAAATCGTGTGTTTTGCTTGGATTTGAAACTAACTCGTTTGTTTCTCCTGTATTTGACGCTGTATCATTTATATCGCAAGTATTTGAAGCTAAACCATTTGTTTCGCATGGATTTGAAGCTAAGCCTTCTACTTCGCATTGATTGGATCCTAAATCACGTGTTTTGCATGTATTTGAAGCTAAGCCTTCTACATCACATTGATTTGAAGCTAAATCATGTGTTTCGCGTGGATTTGAATGTAACTCATTTGTTTCGCATGCAGTTGAAGCTATATCACCTATATCCCAGGTGTAGGAAGCTCAATCATTTGTTTCGCATGGATTTGAAGCTAAACCTGCTACTTCGCATTGATTTGAAGCTAAATTATGTGTTTCGCGTGGATTCGAAGGTAACTCGTTGTTTCGCATGCAGTTGAAGCTAAATCATGCATATCACAAGTATTTGAAGCCGAACCAGTAGATTCGCATGGATTTGAAGCTGAGCCTTCTACTTCGCACTGATTTGAAGTTAAATCATGTGTTTCGCGTGGATTTGGAGCTAACTCGTTTGCTTCGAATGCAGTTGAAGCTAAATCATGTATATCACAAGTATTTGAAGCTAAACCATTTGTATCGCATGGATTTGAAGCTCTGCCTTCTACTTCGCATTGATTTGACGCTAAATATTGTGTTTCGCATCGATTTGAAGCTAACTCGTTTGTTTCGCATGCAGTTGAAACTAAATCATGTATATCACAAGTATTTGCAGCTAAACAATTGATTCGCATGGATTTGAAGCTAAGCCTTCTACTTGGCATTGATTTGAAGCTAAATTGTGTGTTTTGCATGGATTTGAAGCTAACCCGTTTGTTTCTCCTGTATTTGAAGCTGTATCATTTATATCGCAAGTATTTGAAGCTAAACCATTTGTTTCGCATGGATTTGAAGCTAAGCCTTCTACTTGGCATTGAATTGACGCTAAATAGTGTGTTTTGCTTGGATTTGAAACTAACTCGTTTGTTTCTCCTGTATTTGAAGCTATATCATTTATATCGCAAGTATTTGAAGCTAAACCATTTGTTTCGCATGGATTTGAAGCTAAGCCTTCTACTTCGCATTGATTGGATCCTAAATCACGTGTTTTGCATGTATTTGAAGCTAAGCCTTCTACATCACATTGATTTGAAGCTAAATCATGTGTTTCGCGTGGATTTGAAGCTAAACCTGCTACTTCGCATTGATTTGAAGCTAAATTATGTGTTTGGCGTGGATTTGAAGGTAACTCGTTGTTTCGCATACAGTTGAAGCTAAATCATGCATTTCACAAGTATTTGAAGCATGGATTCGCATGAATTTGAAGCTAAGCCTTCTACTTCGCACTGATTTGACGCTAAATATTGTGTTTCGCGTGGATTTGAAGGTAACTCGTTGTTTCGCATGCAGTTGAAGCTAAATCATGCATTTCACACGTATTTGAAGCCGAACCAGTAGATTCGCATGGATTTGAAGCTAAGCCTTCTACTTGGCATTGAGTTGAAGCTAAATCGTGTGTTTTGCTTGGATTTGAAGTTAAACCTGCTACTCCGCATTGATTTGAAGCTAAATTATGTGTTTCGCGTGGATTTGAAGGTAACTCGTTGTTTCGCATGCAGTTGAAGCTAAATCATGCATTTCACAAGTATTTGAAGCATGGATTCGCATGAATTTGAAGCTAAGCCTTCTACTTCGCACTGATTTGACGCTAAATATTGTGTTTCGCATGGATTTGAAGCTAACTCGTTTGTTTCGCATGCAGTTGAAACTAAATCATGTATATAACAAGTATTTGCAGCTAAACAATTGATTCGCATGGATTTGAAGCTAAGCCTTCTACTTAGCATTGAATTGAAGCTAAATCGTGTATTTTGCAAGGATTTGAATCTAACTCGTTTGTTTCTCCTGTATTTGAAGCTGTGTCATTTATATCGCAAGTATTTGAAGCTAAACCATTTGTTTCGCATGGATTTGAAGCTAAGCCTTCTACTTGGCATTGAATTGAAGCTAAATCGTGTGTTTTGCTTGGATTTGAAACTAACTCGTTTGTTTCTCCTGTATTTGAAGCTGTATCAGTTATATCGCAAGTATTTGAAGCTAAACCATTTGTTTCGCATGGATGTGAAGCTAAGCCTTCTACTTTGCATTGAATTGAAGCTAAATCGTGTGTTTTGCTTGGATTTGAAACTAACTCGTTTGTTTCTCCTGTATTTGACGCTGTATCATTTATATCGCAAGTATTTGAAGCTAAACCATTTGTTTCGCATGGATTTGAAGCTTAGACTTCTACTTCGCATTGATTGGATCCTAAATCACGTGTTTTGCATGTATTTGAAGCTAAGCCTACTACATCACATTGATTTGAAGCTAAATCATGTGTTTCGCGTGGATTTGAATGTAACTCATTTGTTTCGCATGCAGTTGAAGCTATATCACCTATATCCCAAGTGTAGGAAGCTCAATCATTTGTTTCGCATGGATTTGAAGCTAAACCTGCTACTTCGCATTGATTTGAAGCTAAATTATGTGTTTCGCGTGGATTTGAAGGTAACTCGTTGTTTCGCATGCAGTTGAAGCTAAATCATGCATATCACAAGTATTTGAAGCCGAACCAGTAGATTCGCATGGATTTGAAGCTGAGCCTTCTACTTCGCACTGATTTGACGCTAAATATTGTGTTTCGCATGGATTTGAAGTTAAACCTGCTACTTCGCATTGATTTGAAGCTAAATTATGTGTTTCGCGTGGATTTGAAGGTAACTCGTTGTTTCGCATGCAGTTGAAGCTAAATCATGCATTTCACAAGTATTTGAAGCATGGATTCGCATGAATTTGAAGCTAAGCCTTCTACTTCGCACTGATTTGACGCTAAATATTGTGTTTCGCGTGGATTTGAAGGTAACTCGTTGTTTCGCATGCAGTTGAAGCTAAATCATGCATTTCACAAGTATTTGAAGCCGAACCAGTAGATTCGCATGGATTTGAAGCTAAGCCTTCTACTTGGCATTGAATTGAAGCTAAATCGTGTGTTTTGCTTGGATTTGAAACTAACTCGTTTGTTTCTCCTGTATTTGAAGCTGTATCATTTATATCGCAAGTATTTGAAGCTAAACCATTTGTTTCGCATGGATGTGAAGCTAAGCCTTCTACTTTGCATTGAATTGAAGCTAAATCGTGTGTTTTGCTTGGATTTGAAACTAACTCGTTTGTTTCTCCTGTATTTGACGCTGTATCATTTATATCGCAAGTATTTGAAGCTAAACCATTTGTTTCGCATGGATTTGAAGCTAAGCCTTCTACTTCGCATTGATTGGATCCTAAATCACGTGTTTTGCATGTATTTGAAGCTAAGCCTTCTACATCACATTGATTTGAAGCTAAATCATGTGTTTCGCGTGGATTTGAATGTAACTCATTTGTTTCGCATGCAGTTGAAGCTATATCACCTATATCCCAAGTGTAGGAAGCTCAATCATTTGTTTCGCATGGATTTGAAGCTAAACCTGCTACTTCGCATTGATTTGAAGCTAAATTATGTGTTTCGCGTGGATTTGAAGGTAACTCGTTGTTTCGCATGCAGTTGAAGCTAAATCATGCATATCACAAGTATTTGAAGCCGAACCAGTAGATTCGCATGGATTTGAAGCTGAGCCTTCTACTTCGCACTGATTTGAAGTTAAATCATGTGTTTCGCGTGGATTTGGAGCTAACTCGTTTGCTTCGAATGCAGTTGAAGCTAAATCATGTATATCACAAGTATTTGAAGCTAAACCATTTGTATCGCATGGATTTGAAGCTCTGCCTTCTACTTCGCATTGATTTGACGCTAAATATTGTGTTTCGCATGGATTTGAAGTTAAACCTGCTACTTCGCATTGATTTGAAGCTAAATTATGTGTTTCGCGTGGATTTGAAGGTAACTCGTTGTTTCGCATGCAGTTGAAGCTAAATCATGCATTTCACAAGTATTTGAAGCCGAACCAGTAGATTCGCATGGATTTGAAGCTAAGCCTTCTAATTCGCATTGATTTGACGCTAAATATTGTGTTTCGAATGGATTTGAAGCTAACTCGTTTGTTTCGCATGCAGTTGAAACTAAATCATGTATATCACAAGAATTTGCAGCTAAACAATTGATTCGCATGGATTTGAAGCTAAGCCTTCTACTTGGCATTGAATTGAAGCTAAATCGTGTGTTTTGCTTGGATTTGAAACTAACTCGTTTGTTTCTCCTGTATTTGACGCTGTATCATTTATATCGCAAGTATTTGAAGCTAAACCATTTGTTTCGCATGGATTTGAAGCTAAGCCTTCTACTTCGCATTGATTGGATCCTAAATCACGTGTTTTGCATGTATTTGAAGCTAAGCCTTCTACATCACATTGATTTGAAGCTAAATCATGTGTTTCGCGTGGATTTGAATGTAACTCATTTGTTTCGCATGCAGTTGAAGCTATATCACCTATATCCCAAGTGTAGGAATCTCAATCATTTGTTTCGCATGGATTTGAAGCTAAACCTGCTACTTCGCATTGATTTGAAGCTAAATTATGTGTTTCGCGTGGATTTGAAGGTAACTCGTTGTTTCGCATGCAGTTGAAGCTAAATCATGCATATCACAAGTATTTGAAGCCGAACCAGTAGATTCGCATGGATTTGAAGCTGAGCCTTCTACTTCGCACTGATTTGAAGTTAAATCATATGTTTCGTGTGGATTTGGAGCTAACTCGTTTGCTTCGAATGCAGTTGAAGCTAAATCATGTATATCACAAGTATTTAAAGCTAAAGCATTTGTTTCGCATGGATTTGAAGCTAAGCCTTCTACTTCGCATTGATTGGATCCTAAATCACGTGTTTTGCATGGATTTGAATCTAAGCCTTCTACATCGCATTGATTTGCAGCTGAATCATGTATTTCGCGTGGATTTGAAGGTAACTCGTTGTTTCGCATGCAGTTGAAGCTAAATCATGCATTTCACAAGTATTTGAAGCCGAACCATTAGATTCGCATGGATTTGAAGCTGAGCCTTCTACTTCGCACTGGTTTGAAGTTAGATCATGTGTTTCGCGTGGATTTGGAGCTAACTCGTTTGCTTCGAATGCAGTTGAAGCTAAATCAGGTATATCACAAGTATTTGAAGCTAAACCATTTGTATCGCATGGATTTGAAGCTCTGCCTTCTACTTCGCATTGATTTGACGCTAAATATTGTGTTTCGCATCGATTTGAAGCTAACTCGTTTGTTTCGCATGCAGTTGAAACTAAATCATGTATATCACAAGTATTTGCAGCTAAACAATTGATTCGCATGGATTTGAAGCTAAGCCTTCTACTTGGCATTGATTTGAAGCTAAATTGTGTGTTTTGCATGGATTTGAAGCTAACCCGTTTGTTTCTCCTGTATTTGAAGCTGTATCATTTATATCGCAAGTATTTGAAGCTAAACCATTTGTTTCGCATGGATTTGAAGCTAAGCCTTCTACTTGGCATTGAATTGAAGCTAAATAGTGTGTTTTGCTTGGATTTGAAACTGACTCGTTTGTTTCTCCTGTATTTGAAGCTGTATCATTTATATCGCAAGTATTTGAAGCTAAACCATTTGTTTCGCATGGATTTGAAGCTAAGCCTTCTACTTCGCATTGATTGGATCCTAAATCACGTGTTTTGCATGTATTTGAAGCTAAGCCTTCTACATCACATTGATTTGAAGCTAAATCATGTGTTTCGCGTGGATTTGAATGTAACTCATTTGTTTCGCATGCAGTTGAAGCTATGTCACCTATATCCCAAGTGTAGGAAGCTCAATCATTTGTTTCGCATGGATTTGAAGCTAAACCTGCTACTTCGCATTGATTTGAAGCTAAATTATGTGTTTGGCGTGGATTTGAAGGTAACTCGTTGTTTCGCATGCAGTTGAATCTAAATCATGCATTTCACAAGTATTTGAAGCATGGATTCGCATGAATTTGAAGCTAAGCCTTCTACTTCGCACTGATTTGACGCTAAATATTGTGTTTCGCATGGATTTGAAGCTAACTCGTTTGTTTCGCATGCAGTTGAAACTAAATCATGTATATAACAAGTATTTGCAGCTAAACAATTGATTCGCATGGATTTGAAGCTAAGCCTTCTACTTGGCATTGAATTGAAGCTAAATCGTGTATTTTGCAAGGATTTGAATCTAACTCGTTTGTTTCTCCTGTATTTGAAGCTGTATCATTTATATCGCAAGTATTTGAAGCTAAACTATTTGTTTCGCATGGATTTGAAGCTAAGCCTTCTACTTGGCATTGAATTGAAGCTAAATCGTGTGTTTTGCATGGATTTGAAGCTAACTCGTTTGTTTCTCCTGTATTTGACGCTGTATCATTTATGTCGCAAGTATTTGAAGCTAAACGATATGTTTCGCATGGATTTGAAGCTAAGGCTTCTACTTCGCATTGATTGGATCCTAAATCACGTGTTTTGCATGGATTTGAAGCTATGCCTTCTATATCATATTGATTTGAAGCTAAATCATGTGTTTCGCGTGTATTTGAAGGTAACTCGTTGTTTCGCATGCAGTTGAAGCTAAATCATGCATTTCACAAGTATTTGAAGCATGGATTCGCATGAATTTGAAGCTAAGCCTTCTACTTCGCACTGATTTGACGCTAAATATTGTGTTTCGCATGGATTTGAAGCTAACTCGTTTGTTTCGCATGCAGTTGAAACTAAATAATGTATATCACAAGTATTTGCAGTTAAACCATTTGTATCGCATGGATTTGAAGCTCTGCCTCCTACGTCGCATTGATTTGACACTAAATATTGTGTTTCGAATGGATTTGAAGCTAACTCGTTTGTTTCGCATGCAGTTGAATCTAAATCATGTATATCACAAGTATTTGCAGCTAAACAATTCATTAGCATGGATTTGAAGCTAAGCCTTCCACTTCGCATTGAATTGAAGCTAAATCGTGTGTTTTGCTTGTATTTGAAACTAACTCGTTTGTTTCTCCTGTATTTGAAGCTGTATCATTTATATCGCAAGTATTTGAAGCTAAACCATTTGTTTCGCATGGATTTGAAGCTAAGCCTTCTACGTTGCATTGAATTGAAGCTCAATCGTGTGTTTTGCTTGGATTTGAAACTAACTCGTTTGTTTCTCCTGTATTTGACGCTGTATCATTTATATCGCAAGTATTTGAAGCTAAACCATTTGTTTCGCATGGATTTGAAGCTAAGCCTTCTACTTCGCATTGATTGGATCCTAAATCACGTGTTTTGCATGTATTTGAAGCTAAGCCTTCTACATCACATTGATTTGAAGCTAAATCATGTGTTTCGCGTGGTTTTGAATGTAACTCATTTGTTTCGCATGCAGTTGAAGCTATATCACCTATATCCCAAGTGTAGGAAGCTCAATCATTTGTTTCGCATGGATTTGAAGCTAAACCTGCTACTTCGCATTGATTTGAAGCTAAATTATGTGTTTCGCGTGGATTTGAAGGTAACTCGTTGTTTCGCATGCAGTTGAAGCTAAATCATGCATATCACAAGTATTTGAAGCCGAACCAGTAGATTCGCATGGATTTGAAGCTGAGCCTTCTACTTCGCACTGATTTGAAGTTAAATCATGTGTTTCGCGTGGATTTGGAGCTAACTCGTTTGCTTCGAATGCAGTTGAAGCTAAATCATGTATATCACAAGTATTTGAAGCTAAACCATTTGTATCGCATGGATTTGAAGCTCTGCCTTCTACTTCGCATTGATTTGACGCTAAATATTGTGTTTCGCATGGATTTGAAGTTAAACCTGCTACTTCGCATTGATTTGAAGCTAAATTATGTGTTTCGCGTGGATTTGAAGGTAACTCGTTGTTTCGCATGCAGTTGAAGCTAAATCATGCATTTCACAAGTATTTGAAGCATGGATTCGCATGAATTTGAAGCTAAGCCTTCTACTTCGCACTGATTTGACGCTAAATATTGTGTTTCGCGTGGATTTGAAGGTAACTCGTTGTTTCGCATGCAGTTGAAGCTAAATCATGCATTTCACAAGTATTTGCAGCTAAACAATTGATTCGCATGGATTTGAAGCTAAGCCTTCTACTTGGCATTGAATTGAAGCTAAATCGTGTATTTTGCATGGATTTGAATCTAACTCGTTTGTTTCTCCTGTATTTGAAGCTGAGTCATTTATATCGCAAGTATTTGAAGCTAAACCATTTGTTTCGCATGGATTTGAAGCTAAGCCTTCTACTTGGCATTGAATTGAAGCTAAATCGTGTGTTTTGCATGGATTTGAAGCTAACTCGTTTGTTTCTCCTGTATTTGACGCTGTATCATTTATGTCGCAAGTATTTGAAGCTAAACGATTTGTTTCGCATGGATTTGAAGCTAAGGCTTCTACTTCGCATTGATTGGATCCTAAATCACGTGTTTTGCATGGATTTGAAGCTAAGCCTTCTACATCATATTGATTTGAAGCTAAATCATGTGTTTCGCGTGGATTTGAATGTAACTCATTTGTTTCGCATGCAGTTGAAGCTATATCACCTATATCCCAAGTGTAGGAAGCTCAATCATTTGTTTCGCATGGATTTGAAGCTAAACCTGCTACTTCGCATTGATTTGAAGCTAAATTATGTGTTTCGCGTGGATTTGGAGCTAACTCGTTTGCTTCGAATGCAGTTGAAGCTAAATCATGTATATCACAAGTATTTGAAGCTAAACCATTTGTATCGCATGGATTTGAAGTTAAACCTGCTACTTCGCATTGATTTGAAGCTAAATTATGTGTTTCGCGTGGATTTGAAGGTAACTCGTTGTTTCGCATGCAGTTGAAGCTAAATCATGCATTTCACAAGTATTTGAAGCATGGATTCGCATGAATTTGAAGCTAAGCCTTCTACTTCGCACTGATTTGACGCTAAATATTGTGTTTCGCATGGATTTGAAGCTAACTCGTTTGTTTCGCATGCAGTTGAAACTAAATCATGTATATCACAAGTATTTGCAGCTAAACAATTGATTCGCATGGATTTGAAGCTAAGCCTTCTACTTGGCATTGAATTGAAGCTAAATCGTGTATTTTGCATGGATTTGAATCTAACTCGTTTGTTTCTCCTGTATTTGAAGCTGTGTCATTTATATCGCAAGTATTTGAAGCTAAACCATTTGTTTCGCATGGATTTGAAGCTAAGCCTTCTACTTGGCATTGAATTGAAGCTAAATCGTGTGTTTTGCATGGATTTGAAGCTAACCCGATTGTTTCTCCTGTATTTGAAGCTGTATCATTTATATCGCAAGTATTTGAAGCTAAACTATTTGTTTCGCATGGATTTGAAGCTAAGCCTTCTACTTGGCATTGAATTGAAGCTAAATCGTGTGTTTTGCATGGATTTGAAGCTAACTCGTTTGTTTCTCCTGTATTTGACGCTGTATCATTTATGTCGCAAGTATTTGAAGCTAAACGATTTGTTTCGCATGGATTTGAAGCTAAGGCTTCTACTTCGCATTGATTGGATCCTAAATCACGTGTTTTGCATGGATTTGAAGCTAAGCCTTCTACATCATATTGATTTGAAGTTAAATCATGTGTTTCGCGTGGATTTGGAGCTAACTCGTTTGCTTCGAATGCAGTTGAAGCTAAATCAGGTATATCACAAGTATTTGAAGCTAAACCATTTGTATCGCATGGATTTGAAGCTCTGCCTTCTACTTCGCATTGATTTGACGCTAAATATTGTGTTTCGCATCGATTTGAAGCTAACTCGTTTGTTTCGCATGCAGTTGAAACTAAATCATGTATATCACAAGTATTTGCAGCTAAACAATTGATTCGCATGGATTTGAAGCTAAGCCTTCTACTTGGCATTGATTTGAAGCTAAATTGTGTGTTTTGCATGGATTTGAAGCTAACCCGTTTGTTTCTCCTGTATTTGAAGCTGTATCATTTATATCGCAAGTATTTGAAGCTAAACCATTTGTTTCGCATGGATTTGAAGCTAAGCCTTCTACTTGGCATTGAATTGAAGCTAAATAGTGTGTTTTGCTTGGATTTGAAACTAACTCGTTTGTTTCTCCTGTATTTGAAGCTGTATCATTTATATCGCAAGTATTTGAAGCTAAACCATTTGTTTCGCATGGATTTGAAGCTAAGCCTTCTACTTCGCATTGATTGGATCCTAAATCACGTGTTTTGCATGTATTTGAAGCTAAGCCTTCTACATCACATTGATTTGAAGCTAAATCATGTGTTTCGCGTGGATTTGAATGTAACTCATTTGTTTCGGATGCAGTTGAAGCTATGTCACCTATATCCCAAGTGTAGGAAGCTCAATCATTTGTTTCGCATGGATTTGAAGCTAAACCTGCTACTTCGCATTGATTTGAAGCTAAATTATGTGTTTGGCGTGGATTTGAAGGTAACTCGTTGTTTCGCATGCAGTTGAAGCTAAATCATGCATTTCACAAGTATTTGAAGCATGGATTCGCATGAATTTGAAGCTAAGCCTTCTACTTCGCACTGATTTGACGCTAAATATTGTGTTTCGCATGGATTTGAAGCTAACTCGTTTGTTTCGCATGCAGTTGAAACTAAATAATGTATATCACAAGTATTTGCAGTTAAACCATTTGTATCGCATGGATTTGAAGCTCTGCCTCCTACGTCGCATTGATTTGACACTAAATATTGTGTTTCGAATGGATTTGAAGCTAACTCGTTTGTTTCGCATGCAGTTGAATCTAAATCATGTATATCACAAGTATTTGCAGCTAAACAATTCATTAGCATGGATTTGAAGCTAAGCCTTCCACTTCGCATTGAATTGAAGCTAAATCGTGTGTTTTGCTTGGATTTGAAACTAACTCGTTTGTTTCTCCTGTATTTGAAGCTGTATCATTTATATCGCAAGTATTTGAAGCTAAACCATTTGTTTCGCATGGATTTGAAGCTAAGCCTTCTACGTTGCATTGAATTGAAGCTCAATCGTGTGTTTTGCTTGGATTTGAAACTAACTCGTTTGTTTCTCCTGTATTTGACGCTGTATCATTTATATCGCAAGTATTTGAAGCTAAACCATTTGTTTCGCATGGATTTGAAGCTAAGCCTTCTACTTCGCATTGATTGGATCCTAAATCACGTGTTTTGCATGTATTTGAAGCTAAGCCTTCTACATCACATTGATTTGAAGCTAAATCATGTGTTTCGCGTGGTTTTGAATGTAACTCATTTGTTTCGCATGCAGTTGAAGCTATATCACCTATATCCCAAGTGTAGGAAGCTCAATCATTTGTTTCGCATGGATTTGAAGCTAAACCTGCTACTTCGCATTGATTTGAAGCTAAATTATGTGTTTCGCGTGGATTTGAAGGTAACTCGTTGTTTCGCATGCAGTTGAAGCTAAATCATGCATATCACAAGTATTTGAAGCCGAACCAGTAGATTCGCATGGATTTGAAGCTGAGCCTTCTACTTCGCACTGATTTGAAGTTAAATCATGTGTTTCGCGTGGATTTGGAGCTAACTCGTTTGCTTCGAATGCAGTTGAAGCTAAATCATGTATATCACAAGTATTTGAAGCTAAACCATTTGTATCGCATGGATTTGAAGCTCTGCCTTCTACTTCGCATTGATTTGACGCTAAATATTGTGTTTCGCATGGATTTGAAGCTAACTCGTTTGTTTTGCATGCAGTTGAAACTAAATCATGTATATAACAAGTATTTGCAGCTAAACAATTGATTCGCATGGATTTGAAGCTAAGCCTTCTACTTGGCATTGAATTGAAGCTAAATCGGGTATTTTGCAAGGATTTGAATCTAACTCGTTTGTTTCTCCTGTATTTGAAGCTGTGTCATTTATATCGCAAGTATTTGAAGCTAAACCATTTGTTTCGCATGGATTTGAAGCTAAGCCTTCTACTTGGCATTGAATTGAAGCTAAATGTGTGTTTTGCATGGATTTGAAGCTAACCCGATTGTTTCTCCTGTATTTGAAGCTGTATCATTTATATCGCAAGTATTTGAAGCTAAACTATTTGTTTCGCATGGATTTGAAGCTAAGCCTTCTACTTGGCATTGAATTGAAGCTAAACGATATGTTTCGCATGGATTTGAAGCTAAGGCTTCTACTTCGCATTGATTGGATCCTAAATCACGTGTTTTGCATGGATTTGAAGCTATGCCTTCTATATCATATTGATTTGAAGCTAAATCATGTGTTTCGCGTGTATTTGAAGGTAACTCGTTGTTTCGCATGCAGTTGAAGCTAAATCATGCATTTCACAAGTATTTGAAGCATGGATTCGCATGAATTTGAAGCTAAGCCTTCTACTTCGCACTGATTTGACGCTAAATATTGTGTTTCGCATGGATTTGAAGCTAACTCGTTTGTTTCGCATGCAGTTGAAACTAAATAATGTATATCACAAGTATTTGCAGTTAAACCATTTGTATCGCATGGATTTGAAGCTCTGCCTCCTTCGTCGCATTGATTTGACACTAAATATTGTGTTTCGAATGGATTTGAAGCTAACTCGTTTGTTTCGCATGCAGTTGAATCTAAATCATGTATATCACAAGTATTTGCAGCTAAACAATTCATTAGCATGGATTTGAAGCTAAGCCTTCTACTTCGCATTGAATTGAAGCTAAATCGTGTGTTTTGCTTGGATTTGAAACTAACTCGTTTGTTTCTCCTGTATTTGAAGCTGTATCATTTATATCGCAAGTATTTGAAGCTAAACCATTTGTTTCGCATGGATTTGAAGCTAAGCCTTCTACGTTGCATTGAATTGAAGCTAAATCGTGTGTTTTGCTTGGATTTGAAACTAACTCGTTTGTTTCTCCTGTATTTGACGCTGTATCATTTATATCGCAAGTATTTGAAGCTAAACCATTTGTTTCGCATGGATTTGAAGCTAAGCCTTCTACATCGCACTGATTTGAAGTTAAATCATGTGTTTCGCGTGGATTTGGAGCAAACTCGTTTGCTTCGAATGCAGTTGAAGCTAAATCATGTATATCACAAGTATTTGAAGCTAAACCATTTGTGTCGCATGGATTTGAAGCTCTGCTTTCTACTTCGCATTGATTTGACGCTAAATATTGTGTTTCGCATGGATTTGAAGTTAAACCTGCTACTTCGCATTGATTTGAAGCTAAATTATGTGTTTCGCGTGGATTAGAAGGTAACTCGTTGTTTCGCATGCAGTTGAAGCTAAATCATGCATTTCACAAGTATTTGAAGCATGGATTCGCATGAATTTGAAGCTAAGCCTTCTACTTCGCACTGATTTGACGCTAAATATTGTGTTTCGCATGGAGTTGAAGCTAACTCGTTTGTTTCGCATGCAGTTGAAACTAAATCATGTATATCACAAGTATTTGCAGCTAAACAATTGATTCGCATGGATTTGAAGCTAAGCCTTCTACTTGGCATTGAATTGAAGCTAAATCGTGTATTTTGCATGGATTTGAAGCTAACTCGTTTGTTTCTCCGGTATTTGAAGCTGTATCATTTATATCGCAAGTATTTGAAGCTAAACCATTTGTTTCGCATGGATTTGAAGCTAAGCCTTCTACTTCGCATTGATTGGATCCTAAATCACGTGTTTTGCATGTATTTGAAGCTAAGCCTTCTACATCACATTGATTTGAAGCTAAATCATGTGTTTCGCGTGGATTTGAATGTAACTCATTTGTTTCGCATGCAGTTGAAGCTATATCACCTATATCCCAAGTGTAGGAAGCTCAATCATTTGTTTCGCATAGATTTGAAGCTAAACCTGCTACTTCGCATTGATTTGAAGCTAAATTATGTGTTTCGCGTGGATTTGAAGGTAACTCGTTGTTTCGCATGCAGTTGAAGCTAAATCATGCATATCACAAGTATTTGAAGCCGAACCAGTAGATTCGCATGGATTTGAAGCTGAGCCTTCTACTTCGCACTGATTTGAAGTTAAATCATGTGTTTCGCGTGGATTTGGAGCTAACTCGTTTGCTTCGAATGCAGTTGAAGCTAAATCATGTATATCACAAGTATTTGAAGCTAAACCATTTGTATCGCATGGATTTGAAGCTCTGCCTTCTACTTCGCATTGATTTGACGCTAAATATTGTGTTTCGCATGGATTTGAAGTTAAACCTGCTACTTCGCATTGATTTGAAGCTAAATTATGTGTTTCGCGTGGATTTGAAGGTAACTCGTTGTTTCGCATGCAGTTGAAGCTAAATCATGCATTTCACAAGTATTTGAAGCATGGATTCGCATGAATTTGAAGCTAAGCCTTCTACTTCGCACTGATTTGACGCTAAATATTGTGTTTCGCATGGATTTGAAGCTAACTCGTTTGTTTCGCATGCAGTTGAAGCTAAATCATGCATTTCACAAGTATTTGAAGCCGAACCAGTAGATTCGCATGGATTTGAAGCTAAGCCTTCTACTTCGCACTGATTTGAAGTTAGATCATGTGTTTCGCGTGGATTTGGAGCTAACTCGTTTGCTTCGAATGCAGTTGAAGCTAAATCATGTATATCACTAGTATTTGAAGCTAAACCATTTGTATCGCATGGATTTGAAGCTAAGCCTGCTACTTCGCATTGATTTGAAGCTAAATTATGTGTTTGGCGTGGATTTGGAGGTAACTCGTTGTTTCGCATGCAGTTGAAGCTAAATCATGCATTTCACAAGTATTTGAAGCATGGATTCGCATGAATTTGAAGCTAAGCCTCCTACTTCGCACTGATTTGACGCTAAATATTGTGTTTCGCGTGGATTTGAAGGTAACTCGTTGTTTCGCATGCAGTTGAAGCTAAATCATGCATTTCACAAGTATTTGAAGCCGAACCAGTAGATTCGCATGGATTTGAAGCTAAGCCTTTTACTTGGCATTGAATTGAAGCTAAATCATGTGTTTTGCTTGGATTTGAAACTAACTCGTTTGTTTCTCCTGTATTTGACGCTGTATCATTTATATCGCAAGTATTTGAAGCTAAACCATTTGTTTCGCATGGATTTGAAGCTAAGCCTTCTACTTCGCATTGATTGGATCCTAAATCACGTGTTTTGCATGGATTTGAAGCTAACCCGTTTGTTTCTCCTGTATTTGAAGCTGTATCATTTCTATCGCAAGTATTTGAAGCTAAACCATTTGTTTCGCATGGATTTGAAGCTAAGCCTTCTACTTGGCATTGAATTGAAGCTTAATCGTGTGTTTTGCATGGATTTGAAGATAACTCGTTTGTTTCTCCAGTATTTGAAGCTATATCATTTTTATCGCAAGTATTTGAAGCTAAACCATTTGTTTCGCATGGATTTGAAGCTAAGCCTTCTACTTGGCATAGAATTTAAGCTAAATCGTGTGTTTTGCATGAATTTGAAGCTAATCCGTTTGTTTCTCCTGTATTTGAAGCTGTATCATTTATATCGCAAGTATTTGAAGCTAAACCATTTGTTTCGCATGGATTTGAAGCTAAGCCTTCTACTTGGCATTGAATTGAAGCTAAATTGTGTATTTTGCATGGATTTGAAGCTAACTCCTTTGTTTCTCCTGTATTTGAAGCTGTATCATTTATATCGCAAGTATTTGAAGCTAAACCATTTGTTTCGCATGGATTTGAAGCTAAGCCTTCTACTTGGCATTGAATTTAAGCTAAATCGTGTGTTTTGCATGAATTTGAAGCTAACCCGTTTGTTTCTCCTGTATTTGAAGCTGTATCATTTATATCGCAAGTATTTGAAGCTAAACCATTTGTTTCGCATGGATTTGAAGCTAAGCCTTCTACTTGGCATTGAATTGAAGCTTAATCGTGTGTTTTGCATGGATTTGAAGATAACTCGTTTGTTTCTCCTGTATTTGAAGCTATATCATTTTTATCGCAAGTATTTGAAGCTAAAGCATTTGTTTTGCATGGATTTGAAGCTAAGCCTTCTACTTCGCATTGATTGGATCCTAAATCACGTGTTTTGCATGGATTTGAATCTAAGCCTTCTACATCGCATTGATTTGCTGCTGAATCATGTGTTTCGCGTGGATTTGAAGGTAACTCGTTTGTTTCGCATGCAGTTGAAGTTAAATCATGTCTTTCACAAGTATTTGAAGATGAACCATATGAATCGCTTGGCTTTGAACCTGAGCCTTCTACTTCGCACTGACTTGCACCTAAATAATGTGTTCCGCATGGATTTGAAGCTAAACCTTCTATATCCCATGGATTTGAAGCTAAATCATGTGTTTGCCATGGATTTGAAGTTAAACCTGCTACTTCGCATTGATTTGCAGCTGAATCATGTGTTTCGGATGGATTTGAAGCTAACTCGTTCGTTTCGCCTGCATTTGAAACTATATCACTTATATCGCAAGTATTTGAAGCTAAATCATGTGTTTCGCATTGATTTGAAGCTCTGCCTTCTACTTCGCATTGATTTGACGCTAAATAATGTGTTTCGCATCGATTTGAAGCTAACTCGTTTGTTTCGCATGCAGTTGAAACTAAAGCATGTATATCACGAGTATTTGCAGCTAAACAATTGATTCGCATGGATTTGAAGCTAAGCCTTCTACTTGGCATTGAATTGAAGCTAAATCGTGTGTTTTGCATGGATTTGAAGCTAACTCGTTTGTTTCTCCTGTATTTGACGCTGTATCATTTATGTCACAAGTATTTGAAGCTAAACGATTTGTTTCGCATGGATTTGAAGCTAAGGCTTCTACTTCGCATTGATTGGATCCTAAATCACGTGTTTTGCATGTATTTGAAGCTAAGCCTTCTACATCACATTGATTTGAAGCTAAATCATGTGTTTCGCGTGGATTTGAATGTAACTCATTTGTTTCGCATGCAGTTGAAGCTATATCACCTATATCACAAGTGTAGGAAGCTCAATCATTTGTTTCGCATGGATTTGAAGCTAAACCTGCTACTTCGCAATGATTTGAAGCTAAATAATGTGTTTCGCGTGGATTTGAAGGTAACTCGTTGTTTCGCATGCAGTTGAAACTAAATCATGCCTTTCACAAGTATTTGATGCATGGATTCGCATGAATTTGAAGCTAAGCCTTCTACTTCGCACTGATTTGACGCTAAATATTGTGTTTCGCATGGATTTGAAGCTAACTCGTTTGTTTCGCATGTAGTTGAAACTAAATCATGTATATCACAAGTATTTGCAGCTAAACAATTGATTCGCATGGATTTGAAGCTAAGCCTTCTACTTGGCATTGAATTGAAGCTAAATCGTGTATTTTGCATGGATTTGAAGCTAACTCGTTTGTTTCTCCTGTATTTGAAGCTGTGTCATTTATATCGCAAGTATTTGAAGCTAAACCATTTGTTTCGCATGGATTTGAAGCTAAGCCTTCTACTTGGCACTGAATTGAAGCTAAATCGTGTGTTTTGCATGGATTTGAAGCTAACCCGTTTGTTTCTCCTGTATTTGAAGCTGTATCATTTATATCGCAAATATTTGAAGCTAAACCATTTGTTTCGCATGGATTTGAAGCTAAGCCTTCTACTTGGCATTGAATTGTAGCTAAAACGTGTGTTTTGCTTGGATTTGAAACTAACTCGTTTGTTTCTCCTGTATTTGACGCTGTATCATTTATATCGCAAGTATTTGAAGCTAAACCATTTGTTTCGCATGGATTTGAAGCTAAGCCTTCTACTTCGCATTGATTGGATCCTAAATCACGTGTTTGCATGTATTTGAAGCTAAGCCTTCTACATCACATTGATTTGAAGCTAAATCATGTGTTTCGCGTGGATTTGAATGTAACTCATTTGTTTCGCATGCAGTTGAAGCTATATCACCTATATCCCAAGTGTAGGAAGCTCAATCATTTGTTTCGCATGGATTTGAAGTTAAACCTGCTACTTCGCATTGATTTGAAGCTAAATTATGTGTTTCGCATTGATTTGAAGCGAACTCGTTTGTTTCGCATGCAGTTGAAACTAAATCATGTATATCACAAGTATTTGCAGCTAAACAATTGATTCGCATGGATTTGAAGCTAAGCCTTCTACTTGGCATTGAATTGAAGCTAAATCGTGTATTTTGCATGGATTTGAAGCTAACTCGTTTGTTTCTCCTGTATTTGAAGCTGTGTCATTTATATCGCAAGTATTTGAAGCTAAACCATTTGTTTCGCATGGATTTGAAGCTAAGCCTTCTGCTTGGCATTGAATTGAAGCTAAAGCATGTGTTTGGCATGGATTTGAAGCTAAACCTTCTACATCGCATTGATTTGCAGCTGAATCATGTGTTTCGCATGGATTTGAAGCTAACTCGTTCGTTTCGCCTGTATTTGAATCTATATCACTTATATCGCGAGTATTTGAAGCTAAATCATGTGTATCGCTTGGATTTGAAGCTAAACCTTCCACATCGCATTGATTTGAAGCTAAATCGTGTGTTTCGCATGGATTTGGTGCTAACTCGTTTGTTTCGCATGCAGTTGTAGCTAAATAATGTATATCACAAGTATTGGTAGCTAAACCATTTGTTTCGCATGGATTTGAAGCTAAGCCATCGACTTCGCATTGATTTGAAGCTAAATCATTTGTTTCGCATGGATTCGAAGCTAAACCTTCTACATCGCATTGATTTGAAGCTAAATCATTTGTTTTGCATGGATTTGAAGCTAAACCTGCTATATCTCAATGATTTGGAGCTAAAACATGTGTTTTGCATGGATTTGAAGCTAACTTGATTGTATCCTCTGCATTTGAAGTTACTTCATTTATATCGCAAGTATTTGAAGCCAAACCATATTTGTTTCGCATGGATTTGAAGCTAAGTCTTCTACTTCGTATTGATTTGATGCTAAATCGTGTGTTTCACATGGATTTGAAGCTAACTCGTTTGTTTCGCATGCAGTTGAAGCGAAATGATGTCTTTCACAAGTATTTGAAGATGAACCATTTGAATCGCATGGATTTGATCCTGGCCCTTCTACTTCGCACTGATTTGCAGCTAAATAATGTGTTCCGCATGGATTTGAAGGTAACTCGTTTGTTTCGCATGCATATGTAGCTAAATAATGTATATCACAAGTATTTGTAGCTAAACCACTTGTTTCGCATGGATTTGAAGCTAAACATTCTACATCGCATTGATTTGAAGCTAAATCATGTGTTTCGCATGGATTTGAAGCTAACTCGTTTGTTTCGCAGGCAGTTGTAGCTGAATAATGGATATCACTAAGCTAAATCATGTCTTTCGCATGTATTTGAAGCTAACTCGTTTTTTCCGCCTGCATTTGAAGCTATATCATGCATATCACAAGTACTTAAAGCTAAATCATTTGATTCGCATGGATTTGAAGCTAAACCTTCTACGTCGCATTGTTTTGAAGCTAAATCATGTGTTTCGAATGGTTTTGAAGCTATCTATTGTGTTTCGCATGCAGTTGTAGCTAAATAATGTATATCACAAGTAATTGTAGCTAAACCACTTGTTTCGCATGGATTTGAAGCTAAACCTTCTACTTCGCATTGATTTGAAGCTAAATCATTTGTTTCGCATGGAATTGAAGCTACCTCGTTTGTTCCTCCAGCTTTTGAAGCTATATCACTTATAGCGCATGGATTTGAAGCTGAACCTACTACATCGCATTGATTTGAAGCTAAATCATTTGTTTCGCATGGATTTGAAGCTAAGCCTTCTACTTCGCATTGATTTGAAGCTAAATCATTTCTTTCGCATGGAATTGAAGCTACCTCGTTTATTCCCCCAGCTTTTGAAGCTATATCACTTATACCGGAAGTATTTGAAGCTAAATCATATGTGTCGTATGGATTTGATGTTGAACCTTCTACATCGCATTGATTTGAAGCTAAATCATGTGCTTCGCATGGATGTGAAGCTAACTAGTTCGTTGCGCATGCAGTTAAATCTAAATAACGTATATCACAAGTATTTGAAGCTAATCCATTTGTTTCGCATGGATTTGAAACTAAGTCTTCTACTTCGCATTAATTGGAAGCTAAATCACGTGTTCGTCTGCATTTGAAGCTATATCACTTATATCCCATGTGTTTCAAGCTAAATCATTTGGTTCACATGGATTTGAAGGTAAACCTTCTACATCGCATTGATTTGAAGCTAAATCATGTGTTTCGCATGGATTTGAAGCTAACTCATTTTACTCTCCGGCATTTGAAGCTATATCACTTATATATCAAGTATCTGAAGCAAAATCATTGGTTTCTCGTGGATTTGAAGCTAAACCTTCTACATCACACTGATTTGCTGCTAAATCATGTGTTTTGCATGTATTTGAAGCTGATTCGTTTGATGCGCACGCAGTTGAATCTAAATAACGTATATCACAAGTATTTGTAGCTAAACAATTTGTTTCGCATGGATTTGAATCTAAGCCGTGTACTTCGAATTGAGTTGAAGGTAAATCATGTGTTTCGCATGGATTTGAAGCTAAAGCTTCTACATCGCATTGATTTGAAGCGGTATTATGTGTTTTGTTTGGATTTGAAGCTAACTCGTTCGTTGCGCATGCAGTTAAATCAAAATAACGTATATCACAAGTATTTGAAGCTAATCCATTAATTTCGCATGGATTTGAAGCTAAGCCGTCTACTTCGCACTGATTGGAAGCTAAAACATGTGTATCGCATGGATTTACAAGCTAAACCTTCTACATCGCATTGATTTGAAGCTAAATCATGTATTTGGCATGGATTTGAAGCTAAACCTTCTACATCGCACTGATTTGCAGCTGAATCATGTGCTTGGCATGGATTCGAAGCTAACTCGTTCGTTTCGCCTGTATTTGAAGCTAGATCACTTATATCGGAAGTATTTGAAGCTAAATCATGTGTTTCGCATGGATTTGAAGCTAACTCGTTTGTTTCGCATGCAGCTGTAGCTAAATTATGTATATCACAAGTATTTGTAACTAAACCATTTGTTTCGCATGGATTTGAAGCTAAACCTTCTACATCTCATTGTTTTGAAGCTAAATCATGTGTTTCGGATGGCTTTGAAGCTATCTAGTGTGTTTCGCATGCAGTTGTAGCTAAATAATGTATATCACAAGTAATTGTAGCTAAACCACTTGTTTCGCATGGAATTGAAGCTATCTCGTTTATGTCTCCAGCTGTTGAAGCTATATCACTTATATCGGAAGTATTTGAAGCTAAATCATATGTGTCGTATGGATTTGAAGCTAAAGCTTCTACATCGCATTGATTTGAAGCTAAATCTAGTGTATCGCATGGATTTCAAACTAAACCTTCTACATCGCATTGATTTGCAGCTAAATCATGTGTTTCGCTTGGATTTGAAGCTAACTCGTTCGTTTCGCCTGCAGTTGAATCTACATCACTTATACCCCAAGTGTTTGAAGCTAAATCATTTGTTTCGCATGGATTTGAAACTAAACCTTCTACATCGCTTTGATTTGTAGCTAAATCATGTGCTTCGCATGGATTTGAAGCTAACTAGTTCGTTGCGCATGCAGTTAAATCTAAATAACGTATATCACAAGTATTTGAAGCTAATCCATTTGTTTCGCATGGATTTGAAACTAAGTCTCCTACTTCGCATTAATTGGAAGCTAAATCACGTGTTCTGCATGGATTTGAAGCTAAACCTTCTACATCGCATTGATTTGCAGCTAAATCATTTGTTTCGCATGGATTTGAAGCTATCTCGTTTGTTTCTCCTGCATTTGAAACTGTATCACTTATGTCGCAAGTATCTAAACCTAAATCATTTGATTCGCATGGATTTGAAGCTAATCCTTCTACTTCGCATTGAATTAAAGCTAAATCATGTGTATCGCATGAATTTTCAAGCTAACTAGTTTGATTCGTCTGCATTTGAAGCTATATCACTTATATCCCAAGTGTTTCAAGCTAAATCATTTGTTTCACATGGATTTGAAGCTAAGCCTTCTACTTGGCACTGAATTGAAGCTAAATCGTGTGTTTTGCATGGATTTGAAGCTAACCCGTTTGTTTCTCCTGTATTTGAAGCTGTATCATTTATATCGCAAATATTTGAAGCTAAACCATTTGTTTCGCATGGATTTGAAGCTAAGCCTTCTACTTGGCATTGAATTGTAGCTAAAACGTGTGTTTTGCTTGGATTTGAAACTAACTCGTTTGTTTCTCCTGTATTTGACGCTGTATCATTTATATCGCAAGTATTTGAAGCTAAACCATTTGTTTCGCATGGATTTGAAGCTAAGCCTTCTACTTCGCATTGATTGGATCCTAAATCACGTGTTTGCATGTATTTGAAGCTAAGCCTTCTACATCACATTGATTTGAAGCTAAATCATGTGTTTCGCGTGGATTTGAATGTAACTCATTTGTTTCGCATGCAGTTGAAGCTATATCACCTATATCCCAAGTGTAGGAAGCTCAATCATTTGTTTCGCATGGATTTGAAGTTAAACCTGCTACTTCGCATTGATTTGAAGCTAAATTATGTGTTTCGCATTGATTTGAAGCGAACTCGTTTGTTTCGCATGCAGTTGAAACTAAATCATGTATATCACAAGTATTTGCAGCTAAACAATTGATTCGCATGGATTTGAAGCTAAGCCTTCTACTTGGCATTGAATTGAAGCTAAATCGTGTATTTTGCATGGATTTGAAGCTAACTCGTTTGTTTCTCCTGTATTTGAAGCTGTGTCATTTATATCGCAAGTATTTGAAGCTAAACCATTTGTTTCGCATGGATTTGAAGCTAAGCCTTCTGCTTGGCATTGAATTGAAGCTAAAGCATGTGTTTGGCATGGATTTGAAGCTAAACCTTCTACATCGCATTGATTTGCAGCTGAATCATGTGTTTCGCATGGATTTGAAGCTAACTCGTTCGTTTCGCCTGTATTTGAATCTATATCACTTATATCGCGAGTATTTGAAGCTAAATCATGTGTATCGCTTGGATTTGAAGCTAAACCTTCCACATCGCATTGATTTGAAGCTAAATCGTGTGTTTCGCATGGATTTGGTGCTAACTCGTTTGTTTCGCATGCAGTTGTAGCTAAATAATGTATATCACAAGTATTGGTAGCTAAACCATTTGTTTCGCATGGATTTGAAGCTAAGCCATCGACTTCGCATTGATTTGAAGCTAAATCATTTGTTTCGCATGGATTCGAAGCTAAACCTTCTACATCGCATTGATTTGAAGCTAAATCATTTGTTTTGCATGGATTTGAAGCTAAACCTGCTATATCTCAATGATTTGGAGCTAAAACATGTGTTTTGCATGGATTTGAAGCTAACTTGATTGTATCCTCTGCATTTGAAGTTACTTCATTTATATCGCAAGTATTTGAAGCCAAACCATATTTGTTTCGCATGGATTTGAAGCTAAGTCTTCTACTTCGTATTGATTTGATGCTAAATCGTGTGTTTCACATGGATTTGAAGCTAACTCGTTTGTTTCGCATGCAGTTGAAGCGAAATGATGTCTTTCACAAGTATTTGAAGATGAACCATTTGAATCGCATGGATTTGATCCTGGCCCTTCTACTTCGCACTGATTTGCAGCTAAATAATGTGTTCCGCATGGATTTGAAGGTAACTCGTTTGTTTCGCATGCATATGTAGCTAAATAATGTATATCACAAGTATTTGTAGCTAAACCACTTGTTTCGCATGGATTTGAAGCTAAACATTCTACATCGCATTGATTTGAAGCTAAATCATGTGTTTCGCATGGATTTGAAGCTAACTCGTTTGTTTCGCAGGCAGTTGTAGCTGAATAATGGATATCACTAAGCTAAATCATGTCTTTCGCATGTATTTGAAGCTAACTCGTTTTTTCCGCCTGCATTTGAAGCTATATCATGCATATCACAAGTACTTAAAGCTAAATCATTTGATTCGCATGGATTTGAAGCTAAACCTTCTACGTCGCATTGTTTTGAAGCTAAATCATGTGTTTCGAATGGTTTTGAAGCTATCTATTGTGTTTCGCATGCAGTTGTAGCTAAATAATGTATATCACAAGTAATTGTAGCTAAACCACTTGTTTCGCATGGATTTGAAGCTAAACCTTCTACTTCGCATTGATTTGAAGCTAAATCATTTGTTTCGCATGGAATTGAAGCTACCTCGTTTGTTCCTCCAGCTTTTGAAGCTATATCACTTATAGCGCATGGATTTGAAGCTGAACCTACTACATCGCATTGATTTGAAGCTAAATCATTTGTTTCGCATGGATTTGAAGCTAAGCCTTCTACTTCGCATTGATTTGAAGCTAAATCATTTCTTTCGCATGGAATTGAAGCTACCTCGTTTATTCCCCCAGCTTTTGAAGCTATATCACTTATACCGGAAGTATTTGAAGCTAAATCATATGTGTCGTATGGATTTGATGTTGAACCTTCTACATCGCATTGATTTGAAGCTAAATCATGTGCTTCGCATGGATGTGAAGCTAACTAGTTCGTTGCGCATGCAGTTAAATCTAAATAACGTATATCACAAGTATTTGAAGCTAATCCATTTGTTTCGCATGGATTTGAAACTAAGTCTTCTACTTCGCATTAATTGGAAGCTAAATCACGTGTTCGTCTGCATTTGAAGCTATATCACTTATATCCCAAGTGTTTCAAGCTAAATCATTTGGTTCACATGGATTTGAAGGTAAACCTTCTACATCGCATTGATTTGAAGCTAAATCATGTGTTTCGCATGGATTTGAAGCTAACTCATTTTACTCTCCGGCATTTGAAGCTATATCACTTATATATCAAGTATCTGAAGCAAAATCATTGGTTTCTCGTGGATTTGAAGCTAAACCTTCTACATCACACTGATTTGCTGCTAAATCATGTGTTTTGCATGTATTTGAAGCTGATTCGTTTGATGCGCACGCAGTTGAATCTAAATAACGTATATCACAAGTATTTGTAGCTAAACAATTTGTTTCGCATGGATTTGAATCTAAGCCGTGTACTTCGAATTGAGTTGAAGGTAAATCATGTGTTTCGCATGGATTTGAAGCTAAAGCTTCTACATCGCATTGATTTGAAGCGGTATTATGTGTTTTGTTTGGATTTGAAGCTAACTCGTTCGTTGCGCATGCAGTTAAATCAAAATAACGTATATCACAAGTATTTGAAGCTAATCCATTAATTTCGCATGGATTTGAAGCTAAGCCGTCTACTTCGCACTGATTGGAAGCTAAAACATGTGTATCGCATGGATTTACAAGCTAAACCTTCTACATCGCATTGATTTGAAGCTAAATCATGTATTTGGCATGGATTTGAAGCTAAACCTTCTACATCGCACTGATTTGCAGCTGAATCATGTGCTTGGCATGGATGCGAAGCTAACTCGTTCGTTTCGCCTGTATTTGAAGCTAGATCACTTATATCGGAAGTATTTGAAGCTAAATCATGTGTTTCGCATGGATTTGAAGCTAACTCGTTTGTTTCGCATGCAGCTGTAGCTAAATTATGTATATCACAAGTATTTGTAACTAAACCATTTGTTTCGCATGGATTTGAAGCTAAACCTTCTACATCTCATTGTTTTGAAGCTAAATCATGTGTTTCGGATGGCTTTGAAGCTATCTAGTGTGTTTCGCATGCAGTTGTAGCTAAATAATGTATATCACAAGTAATTGTAGCTAAACCACTTGTTTCGCATGGAATTGAAGCTATCTCGTTTATGTCTCCAGCTGTTGAAGCTATATCACTTATATCGGAAGTATTTGAAGCTAAATCATATGTGTCGTATGGATTTGAAGCTAAAGCTTCTACATCGCATTGATTTGAAGCTAAATCTAGTGTATCGCATGGATTTCAAACTAAACCTTCTACATCGCATTGATTTGCAGCTAAATCATGTGTTTCGCTTGGATTTGAAGCTAACTCGTTCGTTTCGCCTGCAGTTGAATCTACATCACTTATACCCCAAGTGTTTGAAGCTAAATCATTTGTTTCGCATGGATTTGAAACTAAACCTTCTACATCGCTTTGATTTGTAGCTAAATCATGTGCTTCGCATGGATTTGAAGCTAACTAGTTCGTTGCGCATGCAGTTAAATCTAAATAACGTATATCACAAGTATTTGAAGCTAATCCATTTGTTTCGCATGGATTTGAAACTAAGTCTCCTACTTCGCATTAATTGGAAGCTAAATCACGTGTTCTGCATGGATTTGAAGCTAAACCTTCTACATCGCATTGATTTGCAGCTAAATCATTTGTTTCGCATGGATTTGAAGCTATCTCGTTTGTTTCTCCTGCATTTGAAACTGTATCACTTATGTCGCAAGTATCTAAACCTAAATCATTTGATTCGCATGGATTTGAAGCTAATCCTTCTACTTCGCATTGAATTAAAGCTAAATCATGTGTATCGCATGAATTTTCAAGCTAACTAGTTTGATTCGTCTGCATTTGAAGCTATATCACTTATATCCCAAGTGTTTCAAGCTAAATCATTTGTTTCACATGGATTTGAAGGTAAACCTTCTACATCGCATTGATTTGAAGCTAAATCATGTGTTTCGCATGGATTTGAAGCTAACTCATTTGCCTCTCCGGCATTTGAAGCTATATCACTTATATATCAAGTATCTGAAGCAAAATCATTGGTTTCTCGTGGATTTGAAGCTAAACCTTCTACATCACACTGATTTGCTGCTAAATCATGTGTTTTGCATGTATTTGAAGCTGATTCGTTTGATGCGCACGCAGTTGAATCTAAATAACGTATATCACAAGTATTTGTAGCTAAACAATTTGTTTCGCATGGATTTGAATCTAAGCCGTGTACTTCGAATTGAGTTGAAGGTGAATCATGTGTTTCGAATGGATTTGAAGCTAAAGCTTCTACATCGCATTGATTTGAAGCTGTATTATGTGTTTTGTTTGGATTTGAAGCCAACTCGTTTGTTTCGTCTGCATTAGAAGCTGTATCACTTATATCGCAAGTATCTGTAGCTAAATCATTTGTTTCGCTTGGATTTGAAGCTGAAACTTCTACATATCATTGGTTTGAAGCTTAATCATGTGTTTTGCATCGATTTGCAGCTAACTCGTTCGTTGCGCATGCAGTTAAATCAAAATAACGTATATCACAAGTATTTGAAGCTAATCCATTAATTTCGCATGGATTTGAAGCTAAGCCTTCTACTTCGCATTGATTGGAAGCTAAAACATTTGTATCGCATGGATTTACAAGCTAAACCTTCTACATCGCATGGATTTGAAGCTAAATCATGTGATTTGCATGGATTTGAAGCTAAGCCTTCTACATCGCATTGATTTGCAGCTGAATCATGTGTTTCGCATGGATTTGAAGCTAACTCGTTCGTTCCACCTGCATTTGATGCTATATCACTTATATCGCAAGTATCTGAAGCTGAATCATTTATTTCGCATTAATTTGAAGCTTAGCCTTCTACTTCGCATTGATTTGAAGATAAATCTCGTGTATCGCGTGGATATCGATGCTAACTCGTTTGATTCGTCAGCATTTGAAGCTATATCACTTATATCGCAAGTATCTGAAGCTAAATAATTTGTTTCGCTTGGATTTGAAGCTAAACCTTTTATATAGCATTGATTTGAAGCTTAATCATGTGTTTTGCATGGATTTGAAGCTAAACCTTCTACATCGCATTGATTTGAAGCTAAATCATGTGTTTCGCATGGATTTGAAGCTAACTCGTTTGTTTCGCATGCAGTTGTAGCTAAATAATCTATATCACAATTATTTGTAGCTAAACCATTTGTTTCGCATGGATTTGAAACAAAGCCTTCTACTTCGCATTGATTTGAAGCTAAATCACGTGTTTTGCATGGATTTGAAGCTAAACTTTCTACATCGAATTGATTTGAAACTAAATCATGTGTTTTGCTTGGATTTGAAGCTAACTCGTTCGTTTCGCATGCAGTTGAAGCTAAATCATGTCTTTCACAAGTATTTGGAGATGAACCATTTGAATCGCATTGATTTACACATGAGCCTACTACTTCGCACTGATTTGCAGCTAAATAATGTGTTTCGCATGGATTTGAAGCTAAACCTTCTACATCCCGTGGATTTGAAGCTAAAGCATGTGTTTGGCATGGATTTGAAGCTAAACCTTCTACGTCGCATTGATTTGCAGCTGGATCATGTATTTCGCATGGATTTGAAGCTAACTCGTTCGTTTCGCCTGTATTTGAATCTATATCACTTATATCGCGAGTATTTGAAGCTAAATCATGTGTATCGCTTGGATTTGAAGCTAAGCCATCGACTTCGCATTGATTTGAAGCTAAATCATTTGTTTCGCATGGATTCGAAGCTAAACCTTCTACATCGCATTGATTTGAAGCTAAACCTTCTACTTCGTATTGATTTGAAACTAAATCATGTGCTTCGCATGAATTTGAAGCTAACTCGTTTGTTTCGCATGCAGTTGAAGCGAAATGATGTCTTTCACAAGTATTTGAAGATGAATCATTTGAATAGCATGGATTTGAACCTGGGCCTTCTACATCGCATGGATTTGAAGCTAAACCTTCTACATCGCATTGATTTGCAGCTAAATCATGTGTTTCGCATGGATTTGAAGCCAACTCGTTTGTTGCGCATGCACTTAAATCTAAATAACGTATATCACAAGTATTTGAAGCTAAACCATTTGTTTCGCATGGATTTGAAGCTAAGCCTTCTACTGCGCATTAATGGGAAGCTAAATCACGTGTTTTGCATGGATTTGAAGCTAAACTTTCTACATCGAATTGATTTGAAACTAAATCATGTGTTTTGCTTGGATTTGAAGCTAACTCGTTCGTTTCGCATGCAGTTGAAGCTAAATCATGTCTTTCACAAGTATTTGTAGCTAAACCATTTGTTTCGCATGGATTTGAAGCTAAGCCATCGACTTCGCATTGATTTGAAGCTAAATCATTTGTTTCGCATGGATTCGAAGCTAAACCTTCTACATCGCATTGATTTGAAGCTAAACCTTCTATATCTCATTGATTTGGAGCTGAAACATGTGTTTCGCTTGGATTTGAAGCTAAATAATGTCTTTCTAATGGATTTGAAGCTAACTCGTTTGTTTCGCATGCAGTTGAAGCTAAATCATGTATATGACAAGTATTTGGAGCTAAAACATTTGTTTCGCATGTATGTGAAGCTAAATCATGTGCGTCGCATGGATTTGAAGCTGAACTTTCTACATCGCATTGAATTGAAGCTAAATCTTGTGTATCGCATGGATTTGAAGCTAACCCCTTTACATCGCATTGATTTGCAACTGAATCATGTGTTTCGCATGGATTTGAAGCTAACTCATTCATTTCGCATTGATTTGCAACTAATTCATGTGTTTCGCATGGATTTGAAGCTAAATCATGTGTATCGCGTGGATTTTGAAGCTAACTCGTTTGATTAGTCTGCATTTGAAGCTATATCACTTATACCCCAAGTGTTTGAAGCTAAATCATTTGTCTAACATGGATTTGGAGCTAACTCAACGTTTCTACTGCATTTGAAGCTATATCACGTATGTCGCAATTATTTGTAGAAAAATCATTTGTTTCGCATGGATTTGAAGCTATCTTGTTTGTTTAGCCTGTAGTTGAATCTATATCACTTATATTGCAAGTATTTCAAGCTAAATCATTTGTTCCGCATGGTTTTGAAGCTAAGCCTTCTACATCGCATTGATTTGAAGCTAAATCATTTCTTTCGCATAGATTTGGAGCGAACTCGTTTGTTTCTCCTGCATTTGTAGCTATATCACTTATATCGCAAGTACCTGAACCTAAATCATTTGCTTCGCATGGACTTGGAGCTAAGCCTTCCACTACGCATTGAGTTGAAGCTAAGTCATATGTATCGCATGGTTTTAAGCAATCTTGTTTGTTTCGCCTGCAGTTGATTCTATATCACTTATATCCCAAGTGTTTGAAGCAAAATCATTTGTTTCGCATGGATTTGAAGCTAAGCCTTCTACTTCGCAGTGATTTGAATCTAAATCATTTGTTTCGCATAGATTTGAAGCTAACTCGTTTCCTTCCACTGCATTTGAAACTATATCACTTATATCGCAAGTTCCTGTGCTAAATCATGTGTTTCGCATGGATTTGAAGCTAAACCTGCTACATCGCATGGATTTGAAGCTAAACCTTCTACATCGCATTGATTTGCAGCTAAATCATGTGTTTCGGATGGATTTGAAGCTAAACCTTCTACATCCCGTGGATTTGAAGCTAAATCATGTGTTTGGCATGGATTTGAAGCTAAACCTTCTACATCGCATTGATTTGCAGCTGAATCATGTGTTTCGCATGGATTTGAAGCTAACTCGTTCGTTTCGCCTGTATTTGAATCTATATCACTTATATCGCGAGTATTTGAAGCTAAATCATGTGTTTCGCTTAGATTTGAAGCTAAACATTCTACTTCGCATTGATTTGAAGCTAAATCATCTGTTTCGCTTGGATTTGAAGCTAACACGTTTGTTTCACATGCAGTTGATGCTAAATCATGTATTTCATAAGAATTTGAAGCCGAACTATTAGATTCGCATCGATTTGAAGCTGAGCCTTCTTCTCCACACTGATTTGAAGCTAAATCATGTGTCTCGCTTGGATTTGAAGCAAAGCCTTCTACTTCGAATTGATTTGAAGCTAAATTATGTGTTTCGCATGGATTTGAAGCTAAGCCTTCTACTTCGCATTGATTTGAAGCTAAATAATTTATTTTGCATGGAATTGAAGCAACCTCGTTTGTTCCTCCAGCTTTTGAAGCTATATCACTTATATCGCAAGTATTTGAAGCTAAATTTTGTGTATCGCATGGATTTGATGCTAAACCTTCTACATCGCATTGATTTGCAGCTAAGTCGTGTGTTTCGCATGGATTTGAAGCTAACTCGTTTGATTAGTCTGCATTTGAAACTATATCACTTATACCCCAAGTGTTTGAAGCTAAATCATTTGCATAGCATGGATTTGAAGCTAAACCTTCTACTTCGTATTGATTTGAAGCTAAATCGAGTGTTTCGCATGGATTTGAAGCTAACTGGTTCATTGCCCATGCAGTTAAATCTAAATAACGTATATCACAAGTATTTGAAGCTAAACCATTTGTTTCGCATGGATTTGAAGCTAAATCTTTCGTCTCGCATGAATTTGAATCTAAGCCTTCTACTTCGTATTGATTTGAAGCTAAATCATGTGTTTCGCTTGGATTTGAATCTAACTCGTTTGTTTCTCATGCAGTTGAAGCTGATTCATGTATATCACAAGTATTTTAAGCCAAACCATTTGTTTCGCATGGATTTGAAGCTAAGCCTTCTACTTCGCATTGATTTGAAGCTAAATCATTTGTTTCACATGGAATTGAAGCTACCTCGTTTGTTCCTCCAGCTCTTGAAGCTATATCACTTATATCGCAAGTATTTGAAGCTAAATCATATGTGACGCATGGATTTGAAGCTGAACCTTCTACATCGCATTGATTTGAGGCTAAATCTTGTGTATTGCATGGATTTGAAGCTAAACCTTCTACATCGCATTGATTTGAAGCTAAATCATGTGTTTCGCATGTATTTGAAGCTAACTCGTTCGTTTCGCCTGCATCTGAAGCTATATCCCTTATATCGCAAGTATTTGAAGATAAATCATTTGTTTCGCGCAGATTTGAAGCTAAACCTTTTACATCGCATTGATTTGAAGATAAATCATGTGTTTCGCTTGGATTAGAAGCTAACTCGTTCATTTCGCCTGCAGTTGAATCTACATCACTTATATCGCAAGTATTTGAAGCTAAATCATGTGTTTCGCTTGGATTTGATGCTAACCTTCTACATCGCATTGATTTGCAGCTAAATAATGTGTTTCGCATGGATTTGAAGCTAAGCCTTCTACATGCCATGGATTTGAAGCTAAATCATGTGTTTGGTTTGGATTTGAAGCTAAACCTTCTACATCGCATTGATTTGCAGCTGAATCATGTGTTTGGCATGGATTTGAAGCTAACTCGTTCGTTTCGCCTGTATTTGAAGCTAGATCACTTATATCGCAAGTATTTGAAGCTAAATCATTTGTTTCGCGCAGATTTGAAGCTAAACCTTTTACATCGCATTGATTTGAAGATAAATCATGTGTTTCGCATGGATTTGAATCTAAATCATGTGTTTCGCATGGATATGAAGCTAACTCGTTTGTGTCGCCTGCATTTGAAGCTATATCATTTATATATCGCAAGTATTTGAAGCTAAATCATATGTGTCGCATGGATTTGAAGCTGAACCTTCTACATCGCATTGATTTGAGGCTAAATCTTGTGTATCGCATGGATTTGATGCTAAACCTTCTACATCGCATTGATTTGCAGCTAAGTCGTGTGTTTCGCATGGATTTGAAGCTAACTCGTTTGATTAGTCTGCATTTGAAACTATATCACTTATACCCCAAGTGTTTGAAGCTAAATCATTTGCTTAGCATGGATTTGAAGCTAAACCTTCTACTTCGTATTGATTTGAAGCTAAATCGTGTGTTTTGCATGGATTTGAATGTAACTCATTTGTTCCGCATGCAGTTGAAGCTATATCACCTATATCCCAAGTGTTGGAAGCTCAATCATTTGTTGCGCATGGACTTGAAGCTAAACCTTCTACATCGCATTGATTTGAAGTTAAATCTTGTGTATCGTATGGATTTCAAGCTAAACCTTCTACATCGTATTGATTTGAAGCTAAATCATGTGTTTCGCATGGATTTGAAGCTATTTCGTTTGTTTCGCACGCAGTTGTAGCTAAATAATGTATATAACAAGTAATTGCAGCTAAACCACTTGTTTCGCATGGATTTTAAGCTAAACCTTCAACTTGGCATTGATTTGAAGCTAAATCATTTGATCGCACGGAATTGTAGCTACCTCGTTTGTTCCTCCTGCTTTTGAAGCTATATCACTTTTATCGCATGGATTTGAAGCTGAACCTACTACATCGCTTTGATTTGAAGCTAAATCTAGTGTATCGCTTGGATTTGAAGCTAAACCTCCTACATCGCATTGATTTGCAGCTAAATCATGTGTTTCGCATGGATTTGAAGCTAACTCGTTCATTTCGCCTGCAGTTGAATCTACATCACTTATATCGCAAGTATTTGAAGCTAAATCATGTGTTTCGCTTGGATTTGATGCTAACCTTCTACATCGCATTGATTTGAAGCTAAATCATGTGTTTCTCGTGGATTTGAAAGTAACTCGTTTGTTTCGCATGCAGTTTAAGCTAAATCATGTCTTTCACAAGTATTTGAAGATGAACCATATGAATCGCATGGCTTTGAACCGGAGCCTTCTACTTCGCACTGATTTGCACCTAAATAATGTGGTTCGCATGGAGTTGAAGCTAAACATTCTACATCCCATGGATTTGAAGCTAAATCATGTGTTTGGTTTGGATTTGAAGCTAAACCTTCTACATCGCATTGATTTGCAGCTGAATCATGTGTTTGGCATGGATTTGAAGCTAACTCGTTCGTTTCGCCTGTATTTGAAGCTAGATCACTTATATCGCAAGTATTTGAAGCTAAATCATTTGTTTCGCGCAGATTTGAAGCTAAACCTTTTACATCGCATTGATTTGAAGCTAAATCATGTGTTTCGCATGGATTTGAAGCTAACTCGTTTGTTTCGCATGCAGTTGTTGCTAAATAATGTATATCACAAGTATTTGTAACTAAACCATTTGTTTCGCATGGATTTGAAGCTAAGCCTTCTACTGCGCATGGACTTGAAGCTAACTCGTTTTTTCCGCCTGCATTTGAAGCTATATCATGTATATCACAAGTATTTGAAGCTAAATCATGTGTTTCGCTTGGATTTGAAGCTAACCTTCTACATCGCATTGATTTGAAGCTAAATCATATGTTTCTCGTGGATTTGAAGGTAACTCGTTTGTTTCGCATGCAGTTGAAGCTAAATCATGTGTTTCACAACTATTTGAAGATGAACCATTTGAATCGCATGGCTTTGAACCTGAGCCTTCTACTTCGCACTGATGTACACCTAAATAATGTGTTTCGCATGGATTTGAAGCTAAACCTTCTACATCCCATGGATTTGAATCTAAATCATGTGTTTGGTTTGGATTTGAAGCTAAACCTTCTACATCGCATAGATTTGCAGCTGAATCATGTGTTTGGCATGGATTTGAAGCTAACTCGTTCGTTTCGCCTGTATTTGAAGCTAGATCACTTATATCGCAAGTATTTGTAGCTGAGTCACATGTGTCGCATGGATTTGAAGCTAAACCTTCTACATCGCATTGATTTGAAGCTAAATCATGTGTTTCGCGTGGATTTGAAGATAACTCGTTTGTTTCGCATGCATTTGAAGATAACTCGTTTGTTTCGCATGCAATTGAAGCTAAATCATGTCTTTCACAAGTATTTGAAGATGAACTATTTGAATCGCATGGCTTTGAACCTGAGCCTTCTACTTCGCACTGATTTGCACCTGAATAATGTGTTTCGCATAGATTTGAAGCTAAACCTACTACATACCATGGATTTGAAGCTAAATCATGTGTTTGGCATGGATTTGAAGCTAAACCTTCTTACATCGCATTGATTTGCAGCAGAATCATGTGTTTCGTATGGATTTTAAGCTAACTCGTTCGTTTCGCCTGCATTTGAAACTATTTCACTTATATCGGAAGTATTTGGAGCTAAATCATGTGTTTCGCTTGGATTTGAAGCTAAACCTTCTACATCGCATTGATTTGAAGCTAAATTATGTGTTTTGCTTGGATTTGAATGTAACTCATTTGTTTCGCATGCAGTTGAAGCTATATCACCTATATCCCAAGTGTTGGAAGCTCAATCATTTGTTTCGCATGGACTTGAAGCTAAACCTTCTACATCGCATTGATTTGAAGTTAAATCTTGTGTATCGTATGGATTTGAAGCTAAACCTTCTACATCGCATTGATTTGCAGCTGAATCATGTGTTTCGCATGGAATTGAAGCTACCTCGTTTGTTCCTCCTGCTTTTGAAGCTATATCACTTATATCGCATGGATTTGAAGCTAACCTTCTACATCGCATTGATCTGAAGCTAAATCATATGTTTCTCGTGGATTTGAAGATAACTCGTTTGTTTCGCATGCAGTTGAAGCTAAACCATGTCTTTCACAAGTATTTGAAGATGAACCATTTGAATCGCATGGCTTTGAACCTGAGCCTTCTACTTCGCACTGATTTGCACCTAAATAATGTGTTTCGCATGGATTTGAAGCTAAACCTTCTACATCCCACGGATTTGAAGCTAAATCATGTGTTTGGCATGGAATTGAAGCTACCTCGTTTGTTCCTCCTGCTTTTGAAGCTATATCACTTATATCGCATGGATTTGAAGCTGAACCTACTACATCGCATTGATTTGAAGCTAAATCATGTGTATCGCATGAACTTGAAGCTAAACCTTCTACATCGCATTGATTTGAAGCTAAATCATGTGTTTCGCATGGATTTGAAGCTAACTCGTTTGTTTCGCATGCAGTTGTTGCTAAATAATGTATATCACAAGTATTTGTAACTAAACCATTTGTTTCGCATGGATTTGAAGCTAAGCCTTCTACTGCGCATGGACTTGAAGCTAACTCGTTTTTTCCGCCTGCATTTGAAGCTATATCATGTATATCACAAGTATTTGAAGCTAAATCATGTGTTTCGCTTGGATTTGAAGCTAACCTTCTACATCGCATTGATTTGGAGCTAAATCATATGTTTCTCGTGGATTTGAATGTAACTCGTTTGTTTCGCATGCAGTTGAAGCTAAATCATGTGTTTCACAACTATTTGAAGACGAACCATTTGAATCGCATGGCTTTGAACCTGAGCCTTCTACTTCGCACTGATTTACACCTAAATAATGTGTTTCGCATGGATTTGAAGTTAAACCTTCTACATCCCATGGATTTGAAGCTAAATCATGTGTCTGGTTTGGATTTGAATCTAAACCTTCTACATCGCATTGATTTGCAGCTGAATCATGTGTTTGGCATGGATTTGAAGCTAAACCTTCTACATCGCATTGATTTGAAGCTAAATTATGTGTTTCGCTTGGATTTGAATGTAACTCATTTCTTTCGCATGCAGTTGAAGCTATATCACCTATATCCCAAGTGTTGGAAGCTCAATCATTTGTTTCGCATGGATTTGAAGCTAAACCATCTACATCGCATTGATTTGAAGCTAAATCATGTGTTTCACATGGATTTGAAGGTAACTCGTTTGTTTCGCATGCAGTTGAAGCTAAATCATGTCTTTCACAAGTATTTGAAGATGAACCATTTGAATCGCATGGCTTTGAACCTGAGCCTTCTACTTCGCACTGATTTGCACCTAAATAATGTGCTTCGCATGGATTTGAAGCTAAACCTTCTACATCCCATGGATTTGAAGCTAAATCATGTGTTTGGCATGGATTTGAAGCTAAACCTTCTACATCGCATTGATTTGCAGCTGAATCATGTGTTTCGCATCGATTTGCAGCTAACTCGTTCGTTTCGCCTGCATTTGAAACTATATCACTTATATCGCAAGTATTTGAAGCTCAATCATTTGTTTCGCATGGATTGGAAGTTAAACCTGCTACTTCGCATTGATTTGAAGCTAAATTATGTGTTTCGCGTGGATTTGAAGGTAACTCATTGTTTCGCATGCAGTTGAAGCTAAATCATGCATTTCACAAGTATTTGAAGCATGGATTCACATGGATTTGAAGCTAAGCCTTCTACTTCGCACTGATTTGAAGAAAATCATGTGTTTCGCGTGGATTTGGAGCTAACTCGTTTGCTTCGAATGCAGTTGAAGCTAAATCATGTATATCACAAGTATTTGAAGCTAAACCATTTGTATCGCATGGATTTGAAGCTCTGCCTTCTACTTCGTATTGATTTGAAGCTAAATCATTTGTTTCACATGGAATTGAAGCTACCTCGTTTGTTCCTCCAGCTCTTGAAGCTATATCACTTATATCGCAAGTATTTGAAGCTAAATCATATGTTACGCATGGATTTGAAGCTGAACCTTCTACATCGCATTGATTTGAGGCAAAATCTTGTGTATCGCATGCATTTGAAGCTGTATCCCATATATTCGCAAGTATTTGAAGCTAAATCATTCGTTTCGCATGGATTTGGAGCTAAGCCTTCTACGTCGCATTGATTTGCATCTAAATCATGTTTTTCGCATGGATTTGAAGCTAACTCGTTTGTTTCGCATGCATTTGAAGCTGTATCATTTATATCGCAAGTATTTGAAGCTAAATCATTCGTTTCGCATGGACTTGAAGCTAAGCCTTCTAATTCGCACTGTTATAAAGCTAAATAATGTATTTCGCGTGGATTAGAAGCTAATTCGTCTGTTTCGAATGCAGCTGAAGCTAAATCATGTATATCACAAGTATTTGAAGCTAAACGATTTGTATCGCATGGATTTGAATATGAGCCTTCTACTTCGCATTAATTTGAAGCTAAATCATGTGTTTCGCATGGATTTGAAGCTAACTCATTTGTCTCTCCTGCATTTGAAGCTATATCACTTATATCGCAAGTATTTGAATTTAAATCATTTGTTTCGCGCGGATTTGAAGCTAAACCTTCTAATTCGCATTGATTTGCATCTATATCATGTGTTTCGCATGGATTTGAAGCTAACCCCTTTTGTGTCGCCTGCATTTGAAGCTATATCATTTATATCGCAAGTATTTGATGCTCAATCAGTTGTGTCGCATGGATTTGAAGATAAGCCTTCTACTTCGCATTGCTTTGAAGCTAAATCATTTGTTTCGCATGGATTTGAAGCTAAGACATCTAGTTCGCATTGATTTGAAGCTAAATCATGAGTTTCGCATTTATTTGAAGCTAAATCATGTATATCGCATGGCTTTTGAAGCTAACTCGTTTGATTCGTCTGCTTTTGAAGATATATCACTTATATCGCAAGTATTTGAAGCTAAATCATATGTTTCGCATGGATTTGAAGCAAACTCGTTTGTTACGTCTGCAGTTGAATCTGTATCACTTATATCACAAGTATTTGAAGCTTAATCAATTGTTCCGCATGGATTTGAAGCTAAGCCTTCTACGTCGCATTGATTTGCACATAAATCATGTGTTTCGCATGGATTTGAAGCTAACTCGTTTGTTTCGCATGCATTTGAAGCTGTATCATTTATATCGCAAGTATTTGAAGCTAAATCATTCGTTTCGCATGGACTTGAAGCTAAGCCTTCTAATTCGCACTGTTTTAAAGCTAAATAATGTATTTCGCGTGGATTAGAAGCTAATTCGTCTGTTTCGAATGCAGCTGAAGCTAAATCATGTATATCACAAGTATTTGAAGCTAAACGATTTGTATCGCATGGATTTGAATATAAGCCTTCTACGTCGCATTGATTTGCATCTAAATCATGCGTTTCGCATGGATTTGAAGCTAACTCGTTTGTTTCGCATGCATTTGAAGATGTATCCCTTATATTCGCAAGTATTTTAAGCTAAATCATTCGTTTCGCATGGATTTGGATTTAAGCCTTCTACGTCGCATTGATGTGCATCTAAATCATGCGTTTCGCATGGATTTGAAGCTAACTCGTTTGTTTCGCATGAATTTGAAGCTGTATCCCTTATATTCGCAAGTATTTGAAGCTAAATCATTCGTTTCGCATGGATTTGGATTTAAGCCTTCTACGTCGCATTGATTTGCATCTAAATCATGTGTTTCGCATGGATTTGAATCAACTCGTTTTTTTTGTCTGCATTTGAAGCTGTTTCATTTATATCGCAAGTATTTTAAGCTTTCTCGTTTGTTTCGCATGCATTTGAAGCAGTATCCCTTATATTCGCAAGTATTTGAAACTAAATCATTCGTTTCGCATGGATTTGGAGCTAAGCCTTCTACGTCGCATTGATTTGCATCTGAATCATGTGTTTCGCATGGATTTGAATCAACTCGTTTCTTTTTGTCTGCATTTGAAGCTGTTTCATTTATATCGCAAGTATTTTAAGCTTTCTCGTTTGTTTCGCATGCATTTGAAGCAGTATCCCTTATATTCGCAAGTATTTGAAACTAAATCATTCGTTTCGCATGGATTTGGAGCTAAGCCTTCTACGTCGCATTGATTTGCATCTGAATCATGTGTTTCGCATGGATTTGAATCAACTCGTTTCTTTTGTCTGCATTTGAAGCTGTTTCATTTATATCGCAAGTATTTTAAGCTTTCTCGTTTGTTTCGCATGCATTTGAAGCAGTATCCCTTATATTCGCAAGTATTTGAAACTAAATCATTCGTTTCGCATGGATTTGGAGCTAAGCCTTCTACGTCGCATTGATTTGCATCTGAATCATGTGTTTCGCATGGATTTGAAGCTAAACCTTCTACATCGCATTGATTTCAAGCTGAATCATGTGTTTCGCATGGATTTGAAGCTATCTCGTTTGTTTTGCATGCAGTTGTAGCTAAATAATGCATATCACAAGTAATTGCAGCTAAACCACTTGTTTCGCATGGATTTGAAGCTAAACCTTTTACTTCGCATTGATTTGAAGCTACATCATTTGTTTCACATGGAATTGTAGCTACCTCGTTAGTTCCTCCAGCTTTTGAAGCTATATCACTTATATCGCAAGTATTTGGAGCTAAATAATGTGTTTCGCTTGGATTTGAAGCTAAACGTTCTACATCGCATTGATTTGAAACTAAATTATGTGTTTTGCTTGGATTTGAATGTAACTCATTTGTCTCGCATGCAGTTGAATCTATATCACATATATCCCAAGTGTTGGAAGCTCAATCATTTGTTTCGCATGGACTTGAAGCTAAACCTTCTACATCGCATTGATTTGAAGCTAAATTATGTGTTTTGCTTGGATTTGAAGCTAACTCGTTTGTTAAGCATGCAGTTGTAGCTAAATAATGTATATCACAAGTATTTGTAACTAAACCATCTGTTTCGCATGGATTTGAAGCTAAGCCTTCTATTTCGCATTGATTTGAAGCTAAATAATTTATTTTGCATTGAATTGAAGCTACCTCGTTTGTTCCTCCAGCTTTTGAAGCTATATCACTTATATCGCAAGTATTTGAAGCTAAATCATATGTGTCGCATGGATTTGAAGCTGAACCTTCTACATCGCATTGATTTGAGGCTAAATCTTGTGTATCGCATGGATTTGAAGCTAAACCTTCTACATCGCATTGATTTGCAGCTAAGTCGTGTGTTTCGCATGGATTTCAAGCTAACTCGTTTGATTAGTCTGCATTTGAAACTATATCACTTATACCCCAAGTGTTTGAAGCTAAATCATTTGCTTAGCATGGATTTGAAGCTAAACCTTCTACTTCGTATTGATTTGAAGCTAAATCGTGTGTTTCGCATGGATTTGAAGCTAACTAGTTCATTGCCCATGCAGTTAAATCTAAATAACGTATATCACAAGTATTTGAAACTAAACCATTTGTTTCGCATGTATTTGAAGCTAAATCTTTTGTCTCGCATGAATTTGAAGCTAAGCCTTCTACTTCGTATTGATTTGAAGCTAAATCGTGTGTTTCGCATGGATTTGAAGCTAACTGGTTCGTTGCCCATGCAGTTAAATCTAAATAACGTATATCACAAGTATTTGAAGCTAAACCATTTGTTTCGCATGGATTTGAAGCTAAATCATGTGTTTCGCTTGGATTTGAATCTGACTCGTTTGTTTCTCATGCAGTTGAAGCTGATTCATGTATATCACAAGTATTTTAAGCCAAACCATTTGTTTCGCATGGATTTGAAGCTAAGCCTTCTACTTCGCATTGATTTGAAGCTAAATCATTTGTTTCACATGGAATTGAAGCTACCTCGTTTGTTCCTCCAGCTCTTGAAGCTATATCACTTATATCGCAAGTATTTGAAGCTAAATCATGTGTGTCGCATGGATTTGAAGCTGAACCTTCTACATCGCATGGATACGAAGCTAACTCGTTTGTTTCGCATGGAATTGAAGCTACCTCGTTTGTTCCTCCAGCTTTTGAAGCTATATCACTTATAGCGCATGGATTTGAAGCTGAACCTACTACATCGCATTGATTTGAAGCTAAATCATTTGTTTCGCATGGATTTGAAGCTAAGCCTTCTACTTCGCATTGATTTGAAGCTAAATCATATCTTTCGCATGGAATTGAAGCTACCTCGTTTATTCCTCCAGCTTTTGAAGCTATATCACTTATACCGGAAGTATTTGAAGCTAAATCATATGTGTCGTATGGATTTGATGTTGAACCTTCTACATCGCATTGATTTGAAGCTAAATCTAGTGTATCGCATGGATTTCAAACTAAACCTTCTACATCGCATTGATTTGATGCTAAATCGTGTGTTTCACATGGATTTGAAGCTAACTCGTTTGTTTCGCATGCAGTTGAAGCGAAATGATGTCTTTCACAAGTATTTGAAGATGAATCATTTGAATAGCATGGATTTGAACCTGGGCCTTCTACTTCGCACTGATTTGCAGCTAAATAATGTGTTCCGCATGGATTTGAAGCTAAACCTTCTACATCCCATGGATTTGAAGCTAAATCATGTGTTTGGCATGGATTTGAAGCTAAACCTTCTACATCGCATTGATTTGAAGCTAAATCATGTGTTTCGCATGGATTTGAAGCTAACTCGTTTGTTTCGCATGCAGTTGTAGCTAAATAATCTATATCACAATTATTTGTAGCTAAACCATTTGTTTCGCATGGATTTGAAACAAAGCCTTCTACTTCGCATTGATTTGAAGCTAAATCATTTGTTTCGCTTGGATTTGAAGCTAAACCTTCTACATCGCATGGATTTGAAGCTAAACCTTCTACATCGCATTGATTTGCAGCTAAATCATGTGTTTCGCATGGATTTGAAGCTAACTCGTTTGTTGCGCATGCACTTAAATCTAAATAACGTATATCACAAGTATTTGAAGCTAAACCATTTGTTTCGCATGGATTTGAAGCTAAGCCTTCTACTGCGCATTAATGGGAAGCTAAATCACGTGTTTTGCATGGATTTGAAGCTAAACTTTCTACATCGAATTGATTTGAAACTAAATCATGTGTTTTGCTTGGATTTGAAGCTAACTCGTTCGTTTCGCATGCAGTTGAAGCTAAATCATGTCTTTCACAAGTATTTGTAGCTAAACCATTTGTTTCGCATGGATTTGAAGCTAAGCCATCGACTTCGCATTGATTTGAAGCTAAATCATTTGTTTCGCATGGATTCGAAGCTAAACCTTCTACATCGCATTGATTTGAAGCTAAACCTTCTATATCTCATTGATTTGGAGCTGAAACATGTGTTTCGCTTGGATTTGAAGCTAAATAATGTCTTTCTAATGGATTTGAAGCTAACTCGTTTGTTTCGCATGCAGTTGAAGCTAAGTCATGTATATGACAAGTATTTGGAGCTAAACCATTTGTTTCGCATGTATGTGAAGCTAAATCATGTGCGTCGCATGGATTTGAAGCTGAACTTTCTACATCGCATTGATTTGAAGCTAAGTCTCGTGTATCGCATGGATTTGTAGCTAAACCTTCTACCTCGCATTGATTTGAAGCTAAATTATGTGTTTCGCATGGATTTGAAGCTAACTCGTTTGATTAGTCTGCATTTGAAGCTATATTACTTATACCCCAAGTGTTTGAAGCTAAATCATTTGCTTAGCATGGATTTGAATCTAAACCTACTACATCGTATTGATTTGAAGCTAAGTCGTGTGTTTCGCATGGATTTGAAGCTAACTGGTTCGATGCCCATGTAGTTAAATCTAAATAACGTATATCACAAGTATTTGAAGCTAAACCATTTGTCTCGCATGGATTTGAAACTAAATCTTTCGTTTCGCATGAATTTGAAGCTAAGCCTTCTACTTCGTTTTGATTTGAAGCTAAATCATGTGTTTCGTATGGATTTGAAGCTAACTCGTTCGTTTCGCCTGCATCTGAAGCTATATCCCTTTTATCGCAAGTATTTGAAGCTAAAACATTTGTTTCGCGCAGATTTGAAGCTAAACCTTCTACATCGCATTGATTTGAAGATAAATCATGTGTTTCTCTTGGATTTGAAGCTAAATCGTGTGTTTCGCATGGATTTGAAGTTAACTCGTTTGATTCGTCTGCATTTGGAGCTATATCAGTTATATCGCAAGTATCTGGTGCTAAATCGCTTGTTTGGCATGGATTTGAAGCTAAACCTACTACGTCGCATTGATTTGCAGCTAAACCATGTGTATCGCATGGAGTTGAAGCTAACTCGTTCGTTTCGCCTGCATATGAAGCTAAATCATTTGTGTCGCATGGATTTGAAGCAAAACCTTCTACATTGCAATGATTTGAATCTAAATCTTATGTATCGCATTGATTTGAAGCTAAGCCTTCTACTTCGCATTGATTTGAAGCTGAATCATGTGTTTCGCATGGATTTGAAGCTATCTCGTTTGTTTCGCATGCAGTTGTAGCTAAATAATGTATATCACAAGTAATTGCAGCTAAACCACTTGTTTCGCATGGATTTGAAGCTAACTCGTTTGTTTCGCATGCATTTGAAGCTGTATCATTTATATCGCAAGTATTTGAAGCTAAATCATTCGTTTCGCATGGACTTGAAGCTAAGCCTTCTAATTCGCACTGTTTTAAAGCTAAATAATGTATTTCGCGTGGATTAGAAGCTAATTCGTCTGTTCCGAATGCAGCTGAAGCTAAATCATGTATATCACAAGTATTTGAATCTAAACGATTTGTATCGCATGGATTTGAATATAAGCCTTCTACGTCGCATTGATTTGCATCTAAATCATGCGTTTCGCATGGATTTGAAGCTAACTCGTTTGTTTCGCATGCATTTGAAGCTGTATCCCTTATATTCGCAAGTATTTTAAGCTAAATCATTCGTTTCGCATGGATTTGGATTTAAGCCTTCTACGTCGCATTGATGTGCATCTAAATCATGCGTTTCGCATGGATTTGAAGCTAACTCGTTTGTTTCGCATGCATTTGAAGCTGTATCCCTTATATTCGCAAGTATTTGAAGCTAAATCATTCGTTTCGCATGGATTTGGATTTAAGACTTCTACGTCGCATTGATTTGCGTCTAAATCATGTGTTTCGCATGGATTTGAATCAACTCGTTTTTTTTGTCTGCATTTGAAGCTGTTTCATTTATATCGCAAGTATTTTAAGCTTTCTCGTTTGTTTCGCATGCATTTGAAGCAGTATATCTTATATTCGCAAGTATTTGAAACTAAATCATTCGTTTCGCATGGATTTGGAGCTAAGCCTTCTACGTCGCATTGATTTGCATCTGAATCATGTGTTTCGCATGGATTTGAATCAACTCGTTTCTTTTTGTCTGCATTTGAAGCTGTTTCATTTATATCGCAAGTATTTTAAGCTTTCTCGTTTGTTTCGCATGCATTTGAAGCAGTATCCCTTATATTCGCAAGTATTTGAAACTAAATCATTCGTTTCGCATGGATTTGGAGCTAAGCCTTCTACGTCGCATTGATTTGCATCTGAATCATGTGTTTCGCATGGATTTGAAGCTAAACCTTCTACATCGCATTGATTTGAAGCTAACTCGTTTGTTTCACCTGCATTTGATGCTATATCATTTATATCGCAAGTATTTGAAGCTGAATCATTCGTTTCGCATGGATTTGAAGCTAAGCCTTCTAATTCGCACTGTTTTGAAGCTAAATAATGTATTTCGCGTGGATTAGATGCAAACTCGTCTGTTTCGAATGCAGCTGAAGCTAAATCATGTATATCACAAGTATTTGAAACTAAACGATTTGTATCGCATGGATTTGTAGATAAGCCTTCTACTTCGCATTGATTTGTAGCTAAATCATGTGTTTCCAATGGATATGAAGCTAAATCATGTGTTTCGCACGGATGTGAAGCTAACTCGTTTGTTTCACCTGCATTTGAAGCTATATCATTTATATCGCAAGTACTTGATGCTCAATCAGTTGTGTCGCATGGATTTGGAGCTAAGCCTTCTACCTCGTATTCATATGAAGCTAGGTCGTGTGTTTCGCCTGGATTTGAATTTAACTCGTTTGTGTCGCCCGTATTTGAAGCTATATCACTTATATTCACAAGTATTTAAAGCTAAATCTTTCGTTTCGCATGGATTTGAACCTAAGCCTTCTAATTCGCACTGTTTTGAAGCTAAATAATGTATTTCGCGTGGATTAGAAGCTAATTCGTCTGTTTCGAGTGCAACTGAAGCTAAATCATGTATATCACAAGTATTTGAAGCTAAACGATTTGTATCGCATGGATTTGAAGATAAGCCTTCTACTTCGCATTGATTTGAAGCTAAATCATGTGTTTCCCTTGGATATGAAGCTAAATCATGTGTTTCGCACGGATGTGAAGCTACCGCGTTTGTTTTGTCTGCATTTGAAGCTGTTTCATTTATATCGCAAGTATTTGAAGCTTTCTCGTTTGTTTCGCATGCATTCGAAGCTGTATCCCATATATTCGCAAGTATTTGAAGCTAAATCATTCGTTTCGCATGGATTTGGAGCTAAGCCTTCTACGTCGCATTGATTTGCATCTAAATCATGTTTTTCGCATGGATTTGAAGCTAACTCGTTTGTTTCGCATGCATTTGAAGCTGTATCTTTTTTATCGCAAGTATTTGAAGCTAAATCATTTGCTTCGCATGGACTTGAAGCTAAGCCTTCTAATTCGCACTGTTTTAAAGCTAAATAATGTATTTCGCGTGGATTAGAAGCTAATTCGTCTGTTTCGAATGCAGCTGAAGCTAAATCATGTATATCACAAGTATTTGAAGCTAAACGATTTGTATCGCATGGATTTGAATATGAGCCTTCTACTTCGCATTAATTTAAAGCTAAATCATGTGTTTCGCATGGATTTGAAGCTAACTCATTTGCCTCTCCTGCATTTGAAGCTATATCACTTATATCGCAAGTATTTGAATGTATATCATTTGTTTCGCGCGGATTTGAAGCTAAACCTTCTACATCTCATTGTTTTGAAGCTAAATCATGTGTTTCGGATGGCTTTGAAGCTATCTAGTGTGTTTCGCATGCAGTTGTAGCTAAATAATGTATATCACAAGTAATTGTAGCTAAACCACTTGTTTCGCATGGAATTGAAGCTATCTCGTTTATGTCTCCAGCTGTTGAAGCTATATCACTTATATCGGAAGTATTTGAAGCTAAATCATATGTGTCGTATGGATTTGAAGCTAAAGCTTCTACATCGCATTGATTTGAAGCTAAATCATGTGTTTCGCATGGATTTGAAGCTAACTCGTTTGTTTCGCATGCAGTTGTAGCTAAATAATCTATATCACAATTATTTGTAGCTAAACCATTTGTTTCGCATGGATTTGAAACAAAGCCTTCTACTTCGCATTGATTTGAAGCTAAATCATTTGTTTCGCATGGATTTGAAGCTAAACCTTCTACATCGCATGGATTTGAAGCTAAACCTTCTACATCGCATTGATTTGCAACTGAATCATGTGTTTCGCATGGTTTTGAAGCCAACTCGTTCATTTAGCATTGATTTGCACCTAAATCATGTGTTTCGCATGGATTTGAAGCTAAATCATGTGTATCGCGTGGATTTTGAAGCTAACTCGTTTGATTAGTCTGCATTTGAAGCTATATCACTTATACCCCAAGTGTTTGAAGCTAAATCATTTTTTTCGCATGGATTTGGAGTTAAACCTTCTACATCGCATTGATTTGAAGCTAAATCATTTGTTTCGCATGGATTCGAAGCTAAATAATGTCTTTCTAATGGATTTGAAGCTAACTCGTTTGTTTCGCATGCAGTTGAAGCTAAATCATGTATATGACAAGTATTTGGAGCTAAACCATTTGTTTCGCATGGATTCGAAGCTAAATAATGTCTTTCTAATGGATTTGAAGCTAACTCGTTTGTTTCGCATGCAGTTGAAGCTAAATCATGTATATGACAAGTATTTGGAGCTAAACCATTTGTTTCGCATGTATGTGAAGCTAAATCATGTGCGTCGCATGGATTTGAAGCTGAACTTTCTACATCGCATTGATTTGAAGCTAAATCTTGTGTATCGCATGGATTTGAAGCTAACCCCTCTACATCGCATTGATTTGCAACTGAATCATGTGTTTCGCATGGTTTTGAAGCCAACTCGTTCATTTCGCATTGATTTGCACCTAAATCATGTGTTTCGCATGGATTTGAAGCTAAATCATGTGTATCGCGTGGATTTTGAAGCTAACTCGTTTGATTAGTCTGCATTTGAAGCTATATCACTTATACCCCAAGTGTTTGAAGCTAAATCATTTTTTTCGCATGGATTTGGAGTTAAACCTTCTACATCGCATTGATTTGCAGCTAAATCATGTGTTTCGCATGTATTTGAAGCTAACTCGTTCGTTGCGCATTCAGTTAAATCTAAATAACGTATATCATAAGTATTTGAAGCTAAACCATTTGTTTCGCATGGATTTGAAGCTAAGCCTTCTACTTCGCATTAATTGGAAGCTAAATCACGTGTTTTGCATGGATTTGAAGCTGAACCTTCTACATCGCATTGATTTGCAAATGAATCATGTGTTTCGCATGGATTTGTAGCTAACTCGATCGTTTCGCCTGTATTTGAATCTATATCACTTATATCGCAATTATTTGCAGCTAAATCATGTGTTTCGCTTGGATTTGAAGCTAAACCTTCTACTTCGCACTGATTTTAAGCTAAATCATTTGTTTCGCATGAACTTGAAGCTAAACCTTCTACATCGCATTGATTTGAAGCTAAATCATGTGTTTCGCATGGATTTGAAGCTAACTCGTTTGTTTCGCATGCAGTTGTTGCTAAATAATGTATATCACAAGTATTTGTAACTAAACCATTTGTTTCGCATGGATTTGAAGCTAAGCCTTCTACTGCGCATGGACTTGAAGCTAACTCGTTTTTTCCGCCTGCATTTGAAGCTATATCATGTATATCACAAGTATTTGAAGCTAAATCATGTGTTTCGCTTGGATTTGAAGCTAACCTTCTACATCGCATTGATTTGGAGCTAAATCATATGTTTCTCGTGGATTTGAAGGTAACTCGTTTGTTTCGCATGCAGTTGAAGCTAAATCATGTGTTTCACAACTATTTGAAGATGAACCATTTGAATCGCATGGCTTTGAACCTGAGCCTTCTACTTCGCACTGATGTACACCTAAATAATGTGTTTCGCATGGATTTGAAGCTAAACCTTCTACATCCCATGGATTTGAAGTTAAATCTTGTGTATCGTATGGATTTGAAGCTAAACCATCTACATCGCATAGATTTGCAGCTGAATCATGTGTTTGGCATGGATTTGAAGCTAACTCGTTCGTTTCGCCTGTATTTGAAGCTAGATCACTTATATCGCAAGTATTTGTAGCTGAGTCACATGTGTCGCATGGATTTGAAGCTAAACCTTCTACATCGCATTGATTTGAAGCTAAATCATGTGTTTCGCGTGGTTTTGAAGATAACTCGTTTGTTTCGCGTGGATTTGAAGATAACTCGTTTGTTTCGCATGCAGTTGAAGCTAAACCATGTCTTTCACAAGTATTTGAAGATGAACCATTTGAATCGCATGGCTTTGAACCTGAGCCTTCTACTTCGCACTGATTTGCACCTAAATAATGTGTTTCGCATGGATTTGAAGCTAAACCTTCTACATCCCACGGATTTGAAGCTAAATCATGTGTTTGGCATGGAATTGAAGCTACCTCGTTTGTTCCTCCTGCTTTTGAAGCTATATCACTTATATCGCATGGATTTGAAGCTGAACCTACTACATCGCATTGATTTGAAGCTAAATCATGTGTATCGCATGAACTTGAAGCTAAACCTTCTACATCGCATTGATTTGAAGCTAAATCATGTGTTTCGCATGGATTTGAAGCTAACTCGTTTGTTTCGCATGCAGTTGTTGCTAAATAATGTATATCACAAGTATTTGTAACTAAACCATTTGTTTCGCATGGATTTGAAGCTAAGCCTTCTACTGCGCATGGACTTGAAGCTAACTCGTTTTTTCCGCCTGCATTTGAAGCTATATCATGTATATCACAAGTATTTGAAGCTAAATCATGTGTTTCGCTTGGATTTGAAGCTAACCTTCTACATCGCATTGATTTGGAGCTAAATCATATGTTTCTCGTGGATTTGAATGTAACTCGTTTGTTTCGCATGCAGTTGAAGCTAAATCATGTGTTTCACAACTATTTGAAGACGAACCATTTGAATCGCATGGCTTTGAACCTGAGCCTTCTACTTCGCACTGATGTACACCTAAATAATGTGTTTCGCATTGATTTGAAGCTAAACCTTCTACATCCCATGGATTTGAATCTAAATCATGTGTTTGGTTTGGATTTGAAGCTAAACCTTCTACATCGCATAGATTTGCAGCTGAATCATGTGTTTGGCATGGATTTGAAGCTAACTCGTTCGTTTCGCCTGTATTTGAAGCTAGATCACTTATATCGCAAGTATTTGTAGCTGAGTCACATGTGTCGCATGGATTTGAAGCTAAACCTTCTACATCGCATTGATTTGAAGCTAAATCATGTGTTTGGCATGGATTTGAAGCTAAACCTTCTACATCGCATTGATTTGCAGCAGAATCATGTGTTTCGTATGGATTTAAAGCTAACTCGTTCGTTTCGCCTGCATTTGAAACTATTTCACTTATATCGGAAGTATTTGGAGCTAAATCATGTGTTTCGCTTGGATTTGAAGCTAAACCTTCTTCATCGCATTGATTTGAAGCTAAATCATGTGTTTCGCATGGATTTGAAGCTAACTCGTTTGTTTCGCATGCAGTTGTAGCTAAGTAATGTATATCACAAGTATTTGTAACTAAACCATTTGTTTTGCATGGATTTGAAGCTAAGCCTTCTACTGCGCATGGACTTGAAGCTAACTCGTTTTTTCCGCCTGCATTTGAAGCTATATCATGTATATCACAAGTATTTGAAGCTAAATCATGTGTTTCGCTTGGATTTGAAGCTAACCTTCTACATGGCATTGATTTGAAGCTAAATCATATGTTTCTCGTGGATTTGAAGGTAACTCGTTTGTTTCGCATGCAGTTGAAGCTAAATCATGTCTTTCACAATTATTTGAAGATGAACCATTTGAATCGCATGACTTTGAACCTGAGCCTTCTACTTCGCCCTGATGTACACCTAAATAATGTGTTTCGCATGGATTTGAAGATAAACCTTCTACATCCCATGGATTTGAAGCTAAATCATGTGTTTGGTTTGGATTTGAAGCTAAACCTTCTACATCGCATTGATTTGCAGCTGAATCATGTGTTTCGCGTGGATTTGAAGATAACTCGTTTGTTTCGCATGCATTTGAAGCTAAATCATGTCTATCACAAGTATTTGAAGATGAACTACTTGAATCGCATGGCTTTGAACCTGAGCCATCTACTTCGCACTGATTTGCACCTAAATAATGTGTTTCGCATGGATTTGAAGCTAAATCATGTGATTCGCATGGATTTGAAGCTAACTCGTTCGTTTCGCCTGCATATGAAGCTATATCACTTATATCGCAAGTATTTGAAGCTAAATCATTTGTTTCGCACAGATTTGAAGCTAAACCTTTTACATCGCTTTGATTTGAAGCTAAATCATGTGTTTCGCATTGATTTGAAGCTAACTCGTTTGTTTCGCCTGCATTTGAAGCTATATCATTTATATCGCAAGGATTTGAAGCTAAATCATGTGTTTCGCACGGATGTGAAGCTAACTCGTCTGTTTTGTCTGCATTTGAAGCTGTTTCATTTATATCGCAAGGATTTGAAGCGAAGGCTTCCACTTCGCATTGATTTGAAGCTAAATCGTGTGTTTTTCATGGATTTGAAGCTAACCCGTTTGTTTCTCCTGTATTTGAAGCTGTATCATTTATATCGCAAGTATTTGAAGCTAAACCATTTGTTTCGCATGGATTTGAAGCTAAGCCTTCTACTTGGCATTGAATTGAAGCTAAATCGTGTATTTTGCATGGATTTGAAGCTAACTCGTTTGTTTCTCCTGTATTTGAAGCTGTATCATTTATATCGTAAGTATTTGAAGCTAAACCATTTTTTTCGCATGGATTTGATGCTCTGCCATCTACTTCGCATTGATTTGACGCTAAATATTGTGTTTCGCATGGATTTGAAGCTAACTCGTTTGTTTCGCATGCAGTTGAAACTAAATCATGTATATCACAAGTATTTGCAGCTAAACAATTGATTCGCATGGATTTGAAGCTAAGCCCTCTACTTCGCATTGATTTGAAGCTAAATCATGTGTTTCTCATGGATTTGAAGCTAACTCGTCTGTTTGGCCTGCATTGAAGCTATATCACTTACATCGGAAGTATTTGATGCCAAAATCATTTGCTTCGCACGGATTTGAAGCTAAACCTTTTACATCGCATTGATTTGAAGCTATATCATGTGTTTCGCTTGGATTTGAAGCTAAATCATGTGTTTTGCATGGATTTGAAGCTAACTCGTTTGTGTCGCCTACATTTGAAGCAATATCATTTATATCGCAAGTATTTGAAGGTAAACGATTTGTTTCGCATGGATTTGAAGCTAAGGCTTCTACTTCGCATTGATTGGATCCTACATCACGTGTTTTGCATGGATTTGAATCTAAGCCTTCTACATCGCATTGATTTGCATCTGAATCATGTGTTTCGCGTGGATTTGAAGGTAACTCGTTGTTTCGCATGCATTTGAAGCTAAATCATGCATTTCACAAGTATTTGAAGCCGAACCATTAGATTCGCATGGATTTGAAGCTAAGCCTTCTACTTCGCACTGATTTGAAGTTAAATCATGTGTTTCGCGTGGATTTGGAGCTAACTCGTTTGCTTCGAATGCAGTTGAAGCTAAATCATGTATATCACAAGTATTTGAAGCTAAACCATTTGTATCGCATGGATTTGAAGCTCTGCCTTCTACTTCGCATTGATTTGACGCTAAATATTGTGTTTCGCATGGATTTGAAGTTAAACCTGCTACTTTGCATTGATTTGAAGCTAAATTATGTGTTTCGCGTGGATTTGAAGGTAACTCGTTGTTTCGCATGCAGTTGAAGCTAAATCATGCATTTCACAAGTATTTGAAGCATGGATTCGCATGAATTTGAAGCTAAGCCTTCTACTTCGCACTGATTTGACGCTAAATATTGTGTTTCGCATAGATTTGTAGCTAACTCGTTTGTTTCGCATGCAGTTGAAACTAAATCATGTATATCACAAGTATTTGCAGCTAAACAATTGATTCGCATGGATTTGAAGCTAAGCCTTCTACTTGGCATTGAATTGAAGCTAAATCGTGTATTTTGCATGGATTTGAAGCTAACTCGTTTGTTTCTCCTGTATTTGAAGCTGTGTCATTTATATCGCAAGTATTTGAAGCTAAACGATTTGTTTCGCATGGATTTGAAGATAAGCCTTCTACTTGGCATTGAATTGAAGCTAAATCGTGTGTTTTGCATGGATTTGAAGCTAACCCGTTTGTTTCTCCTGTATTTGAAGCTGTATCATTTATATCGCAAGTATTTGAAGCTAAACTATTTGTTTCGCATGGATTTGAAGCTAAGCCTTCTACTTGGCATTGAATTGAAGCTAAATCGTGTGTTTTGCATGGATTTGAAGCTAACTCGTTTGTTTCTCCTGTATTTGAAGCTGTGTCATTTATATCGCAAGTATTTGAAGCTAAACCATTTGTTTCGCATGGATTTGAAGCTAAGCCTTCTACTTGGCATTGAATTGAAGCTAAATCGTGTGTTTTGCATGGATTTGAATCTAAGCCTTCTACATCGCATTGATTTGCAGCTGAATCATGTGTTTCGCGTGGATTTGAAGGGAACTCGTTGTTTCGCATGCAGTTGAAGCTAAATCATGCATTTCACAAGTATTTGAAGCCGAACCATTAGATTCGCATGGATTTGAAGCTAAGCCTTCTACTTCGCACTGATTTGAAGTTAAATCATGTGTTTCGCGTGGATTTGGAGCTAACTCGTTTGCTTCGAATGCAGTTGAAGCTAAATCATGTATATCACAAGTATTTGAAGCTAAACCATTTGTATCGCATGGATTTGAAGCTCTGCCTTCTACTTCGCATTGATTTGACGCTAAATATTGTGTTTCGCATGGATTTGAAGTTAAACCTGCTACTTCGCATTGATTTGAAGCTAAATTATGTGTTTCGCTTGGATTTGAAGGTAACTCGTTGTTTCGCATGCAGTTGAAGCTAAATCATGCATTTCACAAGTATTTGAAGCATGGATTCGCATGAATTTGAAGCTAAGCCTTCTACTTCGCACTGATTTGACGCTAAATATTGTGTTTCGCATAGATTTGTAGCTAACTCGTTTGTTTCGCATGCAGTTGAAACTAAATCATGTATATCACAAGTATTTGCAGCTAAACAATTGATTCGCATGGATTTGAAGCTAAGCCTTCTACTTGGCATTGAATTGAAGCTAAATCGTGTATTTTGCATGGATTTGAAGCTAACTCGTTTGTTTCTCCTGTATTTGAAGCTGTGTCATTTATATCGCAAGTATTTGAAGCTAAACGATTTGTTTCGCATGGATTTGAACATAAGCCTTCTACTTGGCATTGAATTGAAGCTAAATCGTGTGTTTTGCATGGATTTGAAGCTAACCCGTTTGTTTCTCCTGTATTTGAAGCTGTATCATTTATATCGCAAGTATTTGAAGCTAAACTATTTGTTTCGCATGGATTTGAAGCTAAGCCTTCTACTTGGCATTGAATTGAAGCTAAATCGTGTGTTTTGCATGGATTTGAAGCTAACTCGTTTGTTTCTCCTGTATTTGAAGCTGTGTCATTTATATCGCAAGTATTTGAAGCTAAACCATTTGTTTCGCATGGATTTGAAGCTAAGCCTTCTACTTGGCATTGAATTGAAGCTAAATCGTGTGTTTTGCATGGATTTGAATCTAAGCCTTCTACATCGCATTGATTTGCAGCTGAATCATGTGTTTCGCGTGGATTTGAAGGTAACTCGTTGTTTCGCATGCAGTTGAAGCTAAATCATGCATTTCACAAGTATTTGAAGCCGAACCATTAGATTCGCATGGATTTGAAGCTAAGCCTTCTACTTCGCACTGATTTGAAGTTAAATCATGTGTTTCGCGTGGATTTGGAGCTAACTCGTTTGCTTCGAATGCAGTTGAAGCTAAATCATGTATATCACAAGTATTTGAAGCTAAACCATTTGTATCGCATGGATTTGAAGCTCTGCCTTCTACTTCGCATTGATTTGACGCTAAATATTGTGTTTCGCATGGATTTGAAGTTAAACCTGCTACTTTGCATTGATTTGAAGCTAAATTATGTGTTTCGCGTGGATTTGAAGGTAACTCGTTGTTTCGCATGCAGTTGAAGCTAAATCATGCATTTCACAAGTATTTGAAGCATGGATTCGCATGAATTTGAAGCTAAGCCTTCTACTTCGCACTGATTTGACGCTAAATATTGTGTTTCGCATAGATTTGTAGCTAACTCGTTTGTTTCGCATGCAGTTGAAACTAAATCATGTATATCACAAGTATTTGCAGCTAAACAATTGATTCGCATGGATTTGAAGCTAAGCCTTCTACTTGGCATTGAATTGAAGCTAAATCGTGTATTTTGCATGGATTTGAAGCTAACTCGTTTGTTTCTCCTGTATTTGAAGCTGTGTCATTTATATCGCAAGTATTTGAAGCTAAACCATTTGTTTCGCATGGATTTGAAGCTAAGCCTTCTACTTGGCATTGAATTGAAGCTAAATCGTGTGTTTTGCATGGATTTGAAGCTAACCCGTTTGTTTCTCCTGTATTTGAAGCTGTATCATTTATATCGCAAGTATTTGAAGCTAAACTATTTGTTTCGCATGGATTTGAAGCTAAGCCTTCTACTTGGCATTGAATTGAAGCTAAATCGTGTGTTTTGCATGGATTTGAAGCTAACTCGTGTGTTTCTCCTGTATTTGAAGCTGTATCATTTATGTCGCAAGTATTTGAAGCTAAACGATTTGTTTCGCATGGATTTGAAGCTAAGCCTTCTACTTGGCATTGAATTGAAGCTAAATCGTGTGTTTTGCATGGATTTGAAGCCAGCCCGTTTGTTTCTCCTGTATTTGAAGCTGTATCATTTATATCGCAAGTATTTGAAGCTAAACTATTTGTTTCGCATGGATTTGAAGCTAAGCCTTCTACTTGGCATTGAATTGAAGCTAAATCGTGTGTTTTGCATGGATTTGAAGCTATCTCGTTTGTTTCTCCTGTATTTGACGCTGTATCATTTATGTCACAAGTATTTGAAGCTAAACGATTTGTTTCGCATGGATTTGAAGCTAAGGCTTCTACTTCGCATTGATTGGATCCTAAATCACGTGTTTTACATGGATTTGAATCTAAGCCTTCTACATCGCATTGATTTGCAGCTGAATCATGTGTTTCGCGTGGATTTGAAGGTAACTCGTTGTTTCGCATGCAGTTGAAGCTAAATCATGCATTTCACAAGTATTTGAAGCCGAACCATTAGATTCGCATGGATTTGAAGCTAAGCCTTCTACTTCGCACTGATTTGAAGTTAAATCATGTGTTTCGCGTGGATCTGGAGCTAACTCGTTTGCTTCGAATGCAGTTGAATCTAAATCATGTATATCACAAGTATTTGAAGCTAAACCATTTGTATCGCATGGATTTGAAGCTCTGCCTTCTACTTCGCATTGATTTGACGCTAAATATTGTGTTTCGCATCGATTTGAAGCTAACTCGTTTGTTTCGCATGCAGTTGAAACTAAATCATGTATATCACAAGTAGTTGCAGCTAAACAATTGATTCGCGTGGATTAGAAGCTAACTCGTCTGTTTCGAATGCAGCTGAAGCTAAATCATGTATATCACAAGTATTTGAAGCTAATCCATTTGTTCCGCCTGGATTTGAAGCAAAGCCATCTACGTCGCATTGATTTGCATCTAAATCATGTGTTTCGCATGGATTTGAAGCTAACTCGATTGTTTCGCATGCATTTGAAGCTGTATCCCTTATATTCGCAAGTATTTGAAGCTAAATCATTCGTTTCGCATGGATTTGTATTTAAGCCTTCTACGTCGCATTGATTTGCATCTAAATCATGTGTTTCGCATGGATTTGAAGCTAACTCGTTTGTTTTCCTGCTTTTGAACCTACTCCGTTTATATCGCAAGTATTTGAAGCTAACTCGTTTGTTTCGCGTGCATTTGAAGCTGTATCCCTTATATTCGCAAGTATTTGAAGCTAAATCATGTGTTTCGCATGGATTTGAAGCTAACTCGTTTGTTTCGCATGCAGTTGAAACTAAATCATGTATATCACAAGTATTTGCAGCTAAACAATTGATTCGCATGGATTTGAAGCTAAGCCTTCTTCTTGGCATTGAATTGAAGCTAAATCGTGTGTTTTGCATGGATTTGAAGCAAACTCGTTTGTTTCTCCTGTATTTGAAGCTATATCATTTATATCGCAAGTATTTGAAGCTAAAGCATTTGTTTCGCATGGATTTGAAGCAAACTCGTTTGTGTCGCTTGTATTTGAAGCTATATCATTTATATCTCAAGTATTTGACGCTAAATCATTCGTTTCGCATGGATTTGAAGCTAAGCCCTCTACTTCGCATTGATTTGAAGCTGAATCATGTGTTTCTCATGGATTTGAAGCTAACTCGTCTGTTTGGCCTGCATTGAAGCTATATCACTTACATCGGAAGTATTTGATGCCAAAATCATTTGCTTCGCACGGATTTGAAGCTAAACCTTTTACATCGCATTGATTTGAAGCTATATCATGTATATCACAAGTATTTGAAGCTAAACGATTTGTATCGCATGGATTTGAATATAAGCCTTCTACTTCGCATTGATTCGAAGCTAATTCATGTGTTCCGCTTAGATTTGAAGCTAACTCGTTTGTTTCGTCTGCATTTGAAGCTATATCACTCATATGATAAGTACTTGACGCTAAATCATTTGTTTCGCACTGATTTGAAGCCATCCTGCTACTTCGCCTTGATTTGAAGCTAAATCATGTGTTTCGCATTGATTTGAAGCTAACCCTTTTCTTTCGCCTGCATTTGAAGCTACATCACTATTATAGAGAGTATTTGAAGCTAAATCATTTGTTTCCCACAGATTTCAATCTAAACCTTCTACATCGCATTGATTTGAAGCTAAGCCTTCTACTTCGCATTGATTTGAAACTAAATCATGTGTATCGCATGGATTTTGCAGCTAACTCGTTTGTTTCGCATGCAGTTGAAGCTAAATCATGTATATCCGAAGTATTTGGTGCTAAACCATTTGATTCGCATGGATTTGTAGCTAAGCCTTCTACTTCATATTGTTATCAAGCTAAATCATGTGTTTCGCATGGATTTGAAACTAACACATTTGTTTCGCAAGCAGTTGAAGCTAAATCATGTACATCACAAGTATTTGAAGCTAAATCATTTGTTCCGCCTGGATTTGAAGCAAAGCCTTTTACTTCGCATTGATTTGAAGCTAAATCATGGTTTTCGCATTGATTTGAAGCTAACTCGTTTGTTTCGCCTGCATTTGAAGCTGTATCATTTATATCGCAAGTATTTGAAGCTAAATCAATCGTTTCGCATGGATTTGAAGCTAAGCCTTCTAATTGGCACTGTTTTGAAGCTAAATAATGTATTTCGCGTGGATTAGAAGCTAACTCGTCTGTTTCGAATGCAGCTGAAGCTAAATCATGTATATCACAAGTATTTGAAGCTAATCCATTTGTTCCGCCTGGATTTGAAGCAAAGCCATCTACGTCGCATTGATTTGCATCTAAATCATGTGTTCCGCATGGATTTGAAGCTAACTCGATTGTTTCGCATGCATTTGAAGCTGTATCCCTTATATTCGCAAGTATTTGAAGCTAAATCATTCGTTTCGCATGGATTTGTATTTAAGCCTTCTACGTCGCATTGATTTGAAACTAAATTATGTGTTTTGCTTGGATTTGAATGTAACTCATTTGTTTCGCATGCAGTTGAATCTATATCACCTATATCCCAAGTGTTGGAAGCTCAATCATTTGTTTCGCATGGACTTGAAGCTAAACCTTCTACATCGCATTGATTTGAAGCTAAATTATGTGTTTTGCTTGGATTTGAAGTTAACTCGTTTGTTAAGCATGCAGTTGTAGCTAAATAATGTATATCACAAGTATTTGTAACTAAACCATCTGTTTCGCATGGATTTGAAGCTAAGCCTTCTACTTCGCATTGATTTGAAGCTAAATAATTTATTTTGCATTGAATTGAAGCTACCTCGTTTGTTCCTCCAGCTTTTGAAGCTATATCACTTATATCGCAAGTATTTGAAGCTAAATCATATGTGTCGCATGGATTTGAAGCTGAACCTTCTACATCGCATTGATTTGAGGCTAAATCTTGTGTATCGCATGGATTTGAAGCTAAACCTTCTACATCGCATTGATTTGCAGCTAAGTCGTGTGTTTCGCATGGATTTGAAGCTAACTCGTTTGATTAGTCTGCATTTGATGCTATATCACTTATACCCCAAGTGTTTGAAGCTAAATCATTTGCTTAGCATGGATTTGAAGCTAAACCTTCTACTTCGTATTGATTTGAAGCTAAATCGTGTGTTTCGCATGGATTTGAAGCTAACTAGTTCATTGCCCATGCAGTTAAATCTAAATAACGTATATCACAAGTATTTGAAGCTAAACCATTTGTTTCGCATGTATTTGAAGCTAAATCTTTTGTCTCGCATGAATTTGAAGCTAAGCGTTCTACTTCGTATTGATTTGAAGCTAAATCGTGTGTTTCGCATGGATTTGAAGCTAACTGGTTCGTTGCCCATGCAGTTAAATCTAAATAACGTATATCACAAGTATTTGAAGCTAAACCATTTGTTTCGCATGGATTTGAAGCTATATCATTTATATCGCAAATATTTGTAGATAAATCATTTGATTCGCATGAATTTGAAGCTAAATAACGTGCTTTGCAAATCGTTTGTTTGACCAGCATTTGAAGCTATATCTTTTACATCGCAA